>NC_091962.1:95000-107500 GCF_031021105.1 Erythrolamprus reginae | reverse complement strand
TTAGGGTAAGGATTAGGGGTTAGGGTTAGGGTTAGGGTTAAGGTTACGGTTAGGGCGAAGGTTAGGGCTAAGGTTAAGGTTAGGGTTAGGGGTTAGGGTTAGGGTTAGGGTTAGGGTTAGGGTTACTGTTAGTATTAGGGTTAGGGTTAAGGTTAGGGTTAGGGTTAGGGTAAGGATTAGGGGTTAGGGTTAGGGTAAGGGTAAGTGTTAGTGTTAGGGTTAGTGCTAGGGTTAGTGTTAGGGTTAGTGTTAGTTTTAGTGTTAGTTTTAGTGTTAGGGTTAGTTTTACGGTTAGGGTTAGGGTTAGGGTTAGGGTAAACTTAGGGTTAGGGTAAGGGTTAGGGTTAAAGTTACCGTTAGGGTTAGCATTTGGGTTAGGGTTAGGGTAACCTTAGGGTTAGGGTTAGGGTTAGGGTTAGAATTTGGGTTAGGGTTAGGGTTAGCGTTCGCGTTAGGTTTAGATTTAGGTTTAGGTTTAGGTTTAGGTTTAGGTTTAGGGTTAGCTTTAGGGTTACGGTTAGGGTTAGCGTTAGGGTAAGGGTTAGGGTTAGGGTTAGTGGTAAGGGTTAGGGTTAGGGTTACGGTTAGGGTTAGGGCTAGGGTTAGGGTTAGGGTTAGGGTATGTGTTGGTTAGGGTTAGGGTTACGGTTAGGGTTAGGGTAAGGGTAAGGGTTAGTGCTAGGGTTAGTGTTAGGGTTAGTGCTAGGATTAGTGTTAGGGTTAGTGTAAGGGTTAGTTTTAGGGTTAGGGTTAGGGTTAGGGTAAACTTAGGGTTATGGTAAGGGTTAGGGTTAAAGTTACGGTTAGGGTTAGCATTTGGGTTAGGGTTAGGGTAACCTTAGGGTTAGGGTTAGGGTTAGGGTTAGAATTTGGGTTAGGGTTAGGGTTAGGGTTAGCGTTAGCGTTAGGTTTAGGTTTAGGTTTAGGTTTAGGGTTAGCTTTAGGGTTAGGGTTAGGGTTAGGGTCAGCGTTAGGGTTAGGGTTAGGGTAAGGGTTAGGGTTAGTGTTAGTGGTAAGGGTTAGGGTTAGGGTTAGGGTTAGGGCTAGGGCTAGGGTTAGGGTTAGGGTTAGGGTTAGGGTATGTGTTGGTTAGGGTTAGGGTTAGGGTTAGTGGTAAGGGTTAGGGTTAGGGTTAGGGTTAGGGTTAGGGTAAGGGTAAGGGTAAGGGTTAGGGTTAGGGTTAGGGTTAGGGTTAGGGTTAGGGTTAGGGTTAGGGTTAGGGTTAGGGTTAGGGTTAGGGTTAAGGTTAGGGCTAAGGTTAAGGTTAGGGTTATGGTAAGGGTTAGGGGTTAGGGGTTAGGGTTAGGGTTAGGGTTACTGTTAGTATTAGGGTTAGGGTTAAGGTTAGGGTTAGGGTGAGGATTAGGGGTTAGGGTTAGGGTTAGCCTTAGGGTTAAGGTTAGGGTTAGGGCTAAGGTTAGGGCTAAGGTTAAGGTTAGGGTTAGGGTAAGGGTTAGGGGTTAGGGGTTAGGGTTAGGGTTAGGGTTAGGGTTAGGGTTAGGGTTACTATTAGTATTAGGGTTAGGGTTAAGGTTAGGGTTAGGGTTAGGGTAAGGATTAGGGGTTAGGGTTAGGGTTAGGGTAAGGGTAAGGGTTAGTGCTAGGGTTAGTGTTAGGGTTAGTGCTAGGGTTAGTGTTAGGGTTAGTGTTAGTTTTAGTGTTAGTGTTAGGGTTAGTTTTACGGTTAGGGTTTGGGTAAGGTTTAGGGTTAGGGTAAACTTAGGGTTAGGGTAAGGGTTAGGGTTAAAGTTACGGTTAGGGTTAGCATTTGGGTTAGGGTTAGGGTAACCTTAGGGTTAGGGTTAGGGTTAGGGTTAGAATTTGGGTTAGGGTTAGGGTTAGGGTTAGGGTTAGCGTTAGGTTTAGGTTTAGGTTTAGGGTTAGGTTTAGGGTTAGCTTTAGGGTTAGGGTTAGCGTTAGGGTAAGGGTTAGGGTTAGGGTTAGTGGTAAGGGTTAGGGTTAGGGTTAGGGTTAGGGTTAGGGCTAGGGTTAGGGTTAGGGTTAGGGTATGTGTTGGTTAGGGTTAGGGTTACGGTTAGGGTTAGGGTAAGGGTAAGGGTTAGTGCTAGGGTTAGTGCTAGGGTTAGTGTTAGGGTTAGTGTTAGGGTTAGTGTTAGGGTTAGGGTTAGGGTTAGGGTTAGGGTAAGGGTAAGGGTTAGTGCTAGGGTTAGTGTTAGGGTTAGTGCTAGGGTTAGTGTTAGTGTTAGGGTTAGGGTTAGTTTTATTGTTAGGGTTAGGGTTAGGGTTAGTTTTAGGGTTAGGGTTAGGGTTAGGGTTAGGGTTAGGGTAAACTTAGGGTTAGGGTAAGGGTTAGGGTTAAAGTTACGGTTAGGGTTAGCATTTGGGTTAGGGTTAGGGTAACCTTAGGGTTAGGGTTAGGGTTAGAATTTGGGTTAGGGTTAGGGTTAGGGTTAATGTTAGGGTTAGGGTTAGCGTTAGGTTTAGGTTTAGGTTTAGGGTTAGCTTTAGGGTTAGCGTTAGGGTTAGGGTTAGGGTTAGCGTTAGGGTAAGGGTTAGTGTTAGTGTTAGTGGTAAGGGTTAGAGTTAGGGTTAGGGTTAGGGTTAGGGTTAGGGTTAGGGCTAGGGTTAGGGTTAGGGTTAGGGTTAGGGTTAGGGTTAGGGTATGTGTTGGTTACGGTTAGGGTTAGGGTTAGGGTTAGGGTTAGTGGTAAGGGTTAGGGTTAGGGTTAGGGTAAGGGTTAGGATTAGGGTTAGGGTAAGGGTTAGGGTTAGGGTTAGGGTTAGGGTTAGGGTTAGGTTTAGGGTTAGGGTTAGGGTAAGGGTAAGGGTTAGGGTAAGGGTTAGGGTTAGGGTTAGGGTTAGGGTTAGCGTTAGCGTTAGCGTTAGCGTTAGGGTTAGCGTTAGGTTTGGGGTTAGCATTTGGGTTAGGATTAGGGTAAGCTTAGGGTTAAAGTTAGGGTTTTGGTTAGGGTTAGCGTTAGCGTTAGCGTTAGCGTTAGGGTTAGCATTTGGGTTAGGCTTAGGGTTAGGGTTAGTTTTAGGGTTAGTGTTAGTGTTAGTGTTAGTGTTAGGGTTAGTTTTAGGGTTAGGGTTAGGGTTAGGGTAAGGGTTAGGGTTAGGGTTAGGGTTAGGGTTAGGGTTAGGGTTAGGGTTAGGGTTAGGGTTGGGGTTAGCGTTAGGGTTAGCGTTAGGGTTACCATTTGGGATAGGGTTAGGGTAAGGTTAGGGTTAAAGTTACGGTTTGGGTTAGGGTTAGGGTTAGCGTTAGGGTTAGGGTTAGCGTTAGCGTTAGCATTAGCGTTAGGGTTAGCATTTGGGTTAGGGTTAGGGTTAGGGTTAGGGTTAGTGTTAGTGTTAGTGTTAGTGTTAGTGTTAGTTTTAGTGTTAGTGTTAGTTTTAGTGTTAGTGTTAGTGTTAGGGTTAGGGTTAGGGTTAACGTTACGGTTAGGGTTAGGGTTAGGGTTAGGTTGAGGGTTAGGGTTAGGGTTAGGTTTAGGGTTAGCTTTAGGGTTAGGGTTAGCGTTAGGGTAAGGGTTAGGGTTAGGGTTAGTGGTAAGGGTTAGGGTTAGGGTTAGGGTTAGGGTTAGGGCTAGGGTTAGGGTTAGGGTTAGGGTATGTGTTGGTTAGGGTTAGGGTTACGGTTAGGGTTAGGGTAAGGGTAAGGGTTAGTGCTAGGGTTAGTGCTAGGGTTAGTGTTAGGGTTAGTGTTAGGGTTAGTGTTAGGGTTAGGGTTAGGGTTAGGGTTAGGGTAAGGGTAAGGGTTAGTGCTAGGGTTAGTGTTAGGGTTAGTGCTAGGGTTAGTGTTAGTGTTAGGGTTAGGGTTAGTTTTATTGTTAGGGTTAGGGTTAGGGTTAGTTTTAGGGTTAGGGTTAGGGTTAGGGTTAGGGTTAGGGTAAACTTAGGGTTAGGGTAAGGGTTAGGGTTAAAGTTACGGTTAGGGTTAGCATTTGGGTTAGGGTTAGGGTAACCTTAGGGTTAGGGTTAGGGTTAGAATTTGGGTTAGGGTTAGGGTTAGGGTTAATGTTAGGGTTAGGGTTAGCGTTAGGTTTAGGTTTAGGTTTAGGGTTAGCTTTAGGGTTAGCGTTAGGGTTAGGGTTAGGGTTAGCGTTAGGGTAAGGGTTAGTGTTAGTGTTAGTGGTAAGGGTTAGAGTTAGGGTTAGGGTTAGGGTTAGGGTTAGGGTTAGGGCTAGGGTTAGGGTTAGGGTTAGGGTTAGGGTTAGGGTTAGGGTATGTGTTGGTTACGGTTAGGGTTAGGGTTAGGGTTAGGGTTAGTGGTAAGGGTTAGGGTTAGGGTTAGGGTAAGGGTTAGGATTAGGGTTAGGGTAAGGGTTAGGGTTAGGGTTAGGGTTAGGGTTAGGTTTAGGGTTAGGGTTAGGGTAAGGGTAAGGGTTAGGGTAAGGGTTAGGGTTAGGGTTAGGGTTAGGGTTAGCGTTAGCGTTAGCGTTAGCGTTAGGGTTAGCGTTAGGTTTGGGGTTAGCATTTGGGTTAGGATTAGGGTAAGCTTAGGGTTAAAGTTAGGGTTTTGGTTAGGGTTAGCGTTAGCGTTAGCGTTAGCGTTAGGGTTAGCATTTGGGTTAGGCTTAGGGTTAGGGTTAGTTTTAGGGTTAGTGTTAGTGTTAGTGTTAGTGTTAGGGTTAGTTTTAGGGTTAGGGTTAGGGTTAGGGTAAGGGTTAGGGTTAGGGTTAGGGTTAGGGTTAGGGTTAGGGTTAGGGTTAGGGTTAGGGTTGGGGTTAGCGTTAGGGTTAGCGTTAGGGTTACCATTTGGGATAGGGTTAGGGTAAGGTTAGGGTTAAAGTTACGGTTTGGGTTAGGGTTAGGGTTAGCGTTAGGGTTAGGGTTAGCGTTAGCGTTAGCATTAGCGTTAGGGTTAGCATTTGGGTTAGGGTTAGGGTTAGGGTTAGGGTTAGTGTTAGTGTTAGTGTTAGTGTTAGTGTTAGTTTTAGTGTTAGTGTTAGTTTTAGTGTTAGTGTTAGTGTTAGGGTTAGGGTTAGGGTTAACGTTACGGTTAGGGTTAGGGTTAGGGTTAGGTTGAGGGTTAGGGTTAGGGTTAGGGTTAGGGTTAGGGTTAGGGTAAGTGTTAGGGTTAGGGTTAGGGTTTGGGGCTAAGGTTAGGGTTAAGGTTAGGGTTATGGTTAGGGTTTCTGTTAGTATTACGGGTTAGTGTTAAGGTTAGGGTTAGAGTTAGGGTAAGGGTAAGGGTTAGGGGTTAGGGTTAGGGATAGGGTTAGGGTTAGGGTTAGCTTAGGCTTATGCTTATGCTTAGGCTTAGGCTTAGGCTTAGGGTTAGGGTTAGGGTTAGGGTTAGGGTTAGGGTTAGGGTTAGGGTTAGGGTTAGGGTTAGGGTTAGGGTTAGGGTTAGGGTTAGGGTTAGGGTTAGGGTTAGGGTTAGGGTTAGGGTTAGGGTTAGGGTTAGGGTTAGGGTTAGGGTTAGGGTTAGGGTTAGGGTTAGGGTTAGGGTTAGGGTTAGGGTTAGGGTTAGGGTTAGGGTTAGGGTTAGGGTTAGGGTTAGGGTTAGGGTTAGGGTTAGGGTTAGGGTTAGGGTTAGGGTTAGGGTTAGGGTTAGGGTTAGGGTTAGGGTTAGGGTTAGGGTTAGGGTTAGGGTTAGGGTTAGGGTTAGGGTTAGGGTTAGGGTTAGGGTTAGGGTTAGGGTTAGGGTTAGGGTTAGGGTTAGGGTTAGGGTTAGGGTTAGGGTTAGGGTTAGGGTTAGGGTTAGGGTTAGGGTTAGGGTTAGGGTTAGGGTTAGGGTTAGGGTTAGGGTTAGGGTTAGGGTTACTGTTAGTATTAGGGTTAGGGTTAAGGTTAGGGTTAGGGTTAGGGTAAGGATTAGGGGTTAGGGTTAGGGTAAGGGTAAGTGTTAGTGTTAGGGTTAGTGCTAGGGTTAGTGTTAGGGTTAGTGTTAGTTTTAGTGTTAGTTTTAGTGTTAGGGTTAGTTTTACGGTTAGGGTTAGGGTTAGGGTTAGGGTAAACTTAGGGTTAGGGTAAGGGTTAGGGTTAAAGTTACCGTTAGGGTTAGCATTTGGGTTAGGGTTAGGGTAACCTTAGGGTTAGGGTTAGGGTTAGGGTTAGAATTTGGGTTAGGGTTAGGGTTAGCGTTCGCGTTAGGTTTAGATTTAGGTTTAGGTTTAGGTTTAGGTTTAGGTTTAGGGTTAGCTTTAGGGTTACGGTTAGGGTTAGCGTTAGGGTAAGGGTTAGGGTTAGGGTTAGTGGTAAGGGTTAGGGTTAGGGTTACGGTTAGGGTTAGGGCTAGGGTTAGGGTTAGGGTTAGGGTATGTGTTGGTTAGGGTTAGGGTTACGGTTAGGGTTAGGGTAAGGGTAAGGGTTAGTGCTAGGGTTAGTGTTAGGGTTAGTGCTAGGATTAGTGTTAGGGTTAGTGTTAGGGTTAGTTTTAGGGTTAGGGTTAGGGTTAGGGTAAACTTAGGGTTATGGTAAGGGTTAGGGTTAAAGTTACGGTTAGGGTTAGCATTTGGGTTAGGGTTAGGGTAACCTTAGGGTTAGGGTTAGGGTTAGGGTTAGAATTTGGGTTAGGGTTAGGGTTAGGGTTAGCGTTAGCGTTAGGTTTAGGTTTAGGTTTAGGTTTAGGGTTAGCTTTAGGGTTAGGGTTAGGGTTAGGGTCAGCGTTAGGGTTAGGGTTAGGGTAAGGGTTAGGGTTAGTGTTAGTGGTAAGGGTTAGGGTTAGGGTTAGGGTTAGGGCTAGGGCTAGGGTTAGGGTTAGGGTTAGGGTATGTGTTGGTTAGGGTTAGGGTTAGGGTTAGTGGTAAGGGTTAGGGTTAGGGTTAGGGTTAGGGTAAGGGTAAGGGTAAGGGTTAGGGTTAGGGTTAGGGTTAGGGTTAGGGTTAGGGTTAGGGTTAGGGTTAGGGTTAGGGTTAGGGTTAAGGTTAGGGCTAAGGTTAAGGTTAGGGTTATGGTAAGGGTTAGGGGTTAGGGGTTAGGGTTAGGGTTAGGGTTACTGTTAGTATTAGGGTTAGGGTTAAGGTTAGGGTTAGGGTGAGGATTAGGGGTTAGGGTTAGGGTTAGCCTTAGGGTTAAGGTTAGGGTTAGGGCTAAGGTTAGGGCTAAGGTTAAGGTTAGGGTTAGGGTAAGGGTTAGGGGTTAGGGGTTAGGGTTAGGGTTAGGGTTAGGGTTAGGGTTAGGGTTACTATTAGTATTAGGGTTAGGGTTAAGGTTAGGGTTAGGGTTAGGGTAAGGATTAGGGGTTAGGGTTAGGGTTAGGGTAAGGGTAAGGGTTAGTGCTAGGGTTAGTGTTAGGGTTAGTGCTAGGGTTAGTGTTAGGGTTAGTGTTAGTTTTAGTGTTAGTGTTAGGGTTAGTTTTACGGTTAGGGTTTGGGTAAGGTTTAGGGTTAGGGTAAACTTAGGGTTAGGGTAAGGGTTAGGGTTAAAGTTACGGTTAGGGTTAGCATTTGGGTTAGGGTTAGGGTAACCTTAGGGTTAGGGTTAGGGTTAGGGTTAGAATTTGGGTTAGGGTTAGGGTTAGGGTTAGGGTTAGCGTTAGGTTTAGGTTTAGGTTTAGGGTTAGGTTTAGGGTTAGCTTTAGGGTTAGGGTTAGCGTTAGGGTAAGGGTTAGGGTTAGGGTTAGTGGTAAGGGTTAGGGTTAGGGTTAGGGTTAGGGTTAGGGCTAGGGTTAGGGTTAGGGTTAGGGTATGTGTTGGTTAGGGTTAGGGTTACGGTTAGGGTTAGGGTAAGGGTAAGGGTTAGTGCTAGGGTTAGTGCTAGGGTTAGTGTTAGGGTTAGTGTTAGGGTTAGTGTTAGGGTTAGGGTTAGGGTTAGGGTAAGGGTAAGGGTTAGTGCTAGGGTTAGTGTTAGGGTTAGTGCTAGGGTTAGTGTTAGTGTTAGGGTTAGGGTTAGTTTTATTGTTAGGGTTAGGGTTAGGGTTAGTTTTAGGGTTAGGGTTAGGGTTAGGGTTAGGGTTAGGGTTAGGGTAAACTTAGGGTTAGGGTAAGGGTTAGGGTTAAAGTTACGGTTAGGGTTAGCATTTGGGTTAGGGTTAGGGTAACCTTAGGGTTAGGGTTAGGGTTAGAATTTGGGTTAGGGTTAGGGTTAGGGTTAATGTTAGGGTTAGGGTTAGCGTTAGGTTTAGGTTTAGGTTTAGGGTTAGCTTTAGGGTTAGCGTTAGGGTTAGGGTTAGGGTTAGCGTTAGGGTAAGGGTTAGTGTTAGTGTTAGTGGTAAGGGTTAGAGTTAGGGTTAGGGTTAGGGTTAGGGTTAGGGCTAGGGTTAGGGTTAGGGTTAGGGTTAGGGTTAGGGTTAGGGTATGTGTTGGTTACGGTTAGGGTTAGGGTTAGGGTTAGTGGTAAGGGTTAGGGTTAGGGTTAGGGTAAGGGTTAGGATTAGGGTTAGGGTAAGGGTTAGGGTTAGGGTTAGGGTTAGGGTTAGGGTTAGGTTTAGGGTTAGGGTTAGGGTAAGGGTAAGGGTTAGGGTAAGGGTTAGGGTTAGGGTTAGGGTTAGGGTTAGCGTTAGCGTTAGCGTTAGCGTTAGGGTTAGCGTTAGGTTTGGGGTTAGCATTTGGGTTAGGATTAGGGTAAGCTTAGGGTTAAAGTTAGGGTTTTGGTTAGGGTTAGCGTTAGCGTTAGCGTTAGCGTTAGGGTTAGCATTTGGGTTAGGCTTAGGGTTAGGGTTAGTTTTAGGGTTAGTGTTAGTGTTAGTGTTAGTGTTAGGGTTAGTTTTAGGGTTAGGGTTAGGGTTAGGGTAAGGGTTAGGGTTAGGGTTAGGGTTAGGGTTAGGGTTAGGGTTAGGGTTAGGGTTAGGGTTAGGGTTGGGGTTAGCGTTAGGGTTAGCGTTAGGGTTACCATTTGGGATAGGGTTAGGGTAAGGTTAGGGTTAAAGTTACGGTTTGGGTTAGGGTTAGGGTTAGCGTTAGGGTTAGGGTTAGCGTTAGCGTTAGCATTAGCGTTAGGGTTAGCATTTGGGTTAGGGTTAGGGTTAGGGTTAGGGTTAGTGTTAGTGTTAGTGTTAGTGTTAGTGTTAGTTTTAGTGTTAGTGTTAGTTTTAGTGTTAGTGTTAGTGTTAGGGTTAGGGTTAACGTTACGGTTAGGGTTAGGGTTAGGGTTAGGTTGAGGGTTAGGGTTAGGGTTAGGGTTAGGGTTAGGGTAAGTGTTAGGGTTAGGGTTAGGGTTTGGGGCTAAGGTTAGGGTTAAGGTTAGGGTTATGGTTAGGGTTTCTGTTAGTATTACGGGTTAGTGTTAAGGTTAGGGTTAGAGTTAGGGTAAGGGTAAGGGTTAGGGGTTAGGGTTAGGGATAGGGTTAGGGTTAGGGTTAGCTTAGGCTTATGCTTAGGCTTAGGCTTAGGGTTAGGGTTAGGGTTTGGGTTTGAGTTAGGGTTAGGGTTAGGGTTAGTTTTAGGGTTATTGTTAGGTTTAGGGTTAGTGTTAGTGTTAGTGTTAGGGTTATCGTTAGGGTTAGGGTTAGGGTTAGGGTTAGGGTTAAGGTTAGGGTAAGGGCTAAGGTTTGGGCTAAGGTTAAGGTTAGGGTTATGGTAAGGGTTAGTGGTTAGTGGTTAGGGTTAGGGTTAGGGTTAGGGTTACTGTTAGTATTAGGGTTAGGGTTAAGGTTAGGGTTAGGGAAAGGATTAGGGGTTAGGGTTAGGGTTAGGGTTAGGGCTAAGGTTAGGGCTAAGGTTAAGGTTAGGGTGATGGTAAGGGTTAGGGGTTAGGGGTTAGGGTTAGGGTTAGGGTTAGGGTTAGGGTTAGGGTTAGGGTTACTGTTAGTATTAGGGTTAGGGTTAAGGTTAGGGTTAGGGTGAGGATTAGGGGTTAGGGTTAGGGTTAGGGTAAAGGTTAGGGTTAGGGTTAGGGCTAAGGTTAGGGCTAAGGTTAAGGTTAGGATTAGGGTAAGGGTTAGGTGTTAGGGTTAGGGTTAGGGTTAGGGTTAGGGTTAGGGTTAGGGTTAGGGTTAGGGTTAGGGTTACTATTAGTATTAGGGTTACGGTTAAGGTTGGGGTTAGGGTTAGGGTAAGGATTAGGGGTTAGGGTTAGTGTTAGGGTAAGGGTAAGGGTAAGGGTTAGTGCTAGGGTTAGTGTTAGGGTTAGTGCTAGGGTTAGTGTTAGGGTTAGTGTTAGTTTTAGTGTTAGTGTTAGGGTTAGTTTTACGGTTATGGTTTGGGTAAGGGTTAGGGTTAGGGTAAACTTCGGGTTAGGGTAAGGGTTAGGGTTAAAGTTACGGTTAGGGTTAGCATTTGGGTTAGGGTTAGGGTAACCTTAGGGTTAGGGTTAGGGTTAGGGTTAGAATTTGGGTTAGGGTTAGGGTTAGGGTTAGCGTTAGGTTTAGGTTTAGGTTTAGGTTTAGGTTTAGGTTTAGGTTTAGGTTTAGGTTTAGGTTTAGGTTTAGGTTTAGGTTTAGGTTTAGGGTTAGCTTTAGGGTTAGGGTTAGCGTTAGGGTAAGGGTTAGGGTTAGGGTTAGTGGTAAGGGTTAGGGTTAGGGTTAGGGTTAGGGTTAGGGTTAGGGTTAGGGCTAGGGTTAGGGTTAGGGTTAGGGTATGTGTTGGTTAGGGTTAGGGTTACGGTTAGGGTTAGGGTAAGGGTAAGGGTTAGTGCTAGGGTTAGTGCTAGGGTTAGTGTTAGGGTTAGGGTTAGGGTTAGGGTTAGGTTTAGGGTTAGGGTAAGGGTTAGTGCTAGGGTTAGTGTTAGGGTTAGTGCTAGGGTTAGTTTTAGGGTTAGGGTTAGGGTTAGGGTTAGGGTAAACTTAGGGTAAGGGTTAGGGTTAAAGTTACGGTTAGGGTTAGCATTTGGGTTAGGGTTAGGGTAACCTTAGGGTTAGGGTTAGGGTTAGAATTTGGGTTAGGGTTAGGGTTAGGGTTAGGGTTAGGGTTAGGGTTAGGGTTAGCGTTAGGTTTAGGTTTAGGCTTAGGGTTAGCTTTAGGGTTAGCGTTAGGGTTAGGGTTAGGGTTAGCGTTAGGGTAAGGGTTAGGGTTAGTGTTAGTGGTAAGGGTTAGGGTTAGGGTTAGGGTTAGGGTTAGGGCTAGGGCTAGGGTTAGGGTTAGGGTTAGGGTATGTGTTGGTTATGGTTAGGGTTAGGGTTAGGGTTAGTGGTAAGGGTTAGGGTTAGGGTAAGGGTAAGGGTTAGGATTAGGATTAGGGTTAGGGTAAGGGTTCGGGTTAGGGTTAGGGTTAGCGTTAGCATTAGCGTTAGCGTTAGCGTTAGGGTTAGGTTTGGGGTTTGCATTTGGGTTAGGGTTAGGGTAAGCTTAGGGTTAAAGTTATGGTTTTGGTTAGGGTTAGGGTTAGCGTTAGCGTTAGCATTAGCGTTAGGGTTAGCATTTGGGTTAGGCTTAGGGTTAGGGTTAGTTTTAGGGTTAGTGTTAGTGTTAGTGTTAGTGTTAGTTTTAGGGTTAGGGTTAGGGTTAGGGTTAGGGTTAGGGTTAGCGTTAGCGTTAGCGTTAGTGTTAGGGTTAGCGTTAGCGTTAGGTTTGGGGTTAGCATTTGGGTTAGGATTAGGGTAAGCTTAGGGTTAAAGTTAGGGTTTTGGTTAGGGTTAGCGTTAGCGTTAGCGTTAGCGTTAGGGTTAGCATTTGGGTTAGGCTTAGGGTTAGGGTTAGTTTTAGGGTTAGGGTTAGTGTTAGTGTTAGTGTTAGGGTTAGTTTTAGGGTTAGGGTTAGGGTTAGGGTTAGGGTTAGGGTAAGGGTTAGGGTTAGGGTTAGGGTTAGGGTTAGGGTTAGGGTTAGGGTTAGGGTTAGGGTTAGGGTTAGGGTTAGGGTTGGGGTTAGCGTTAGGGTTAGCGTTAGGGTTACCATTTGGGATAGGGTTAGGGTAAGGTTAGGGTTAAAGTTACGGTTTGGGTTAGGGTTAGGGTTAGCGTTAGGGTTAGGGTTAGCGTTAGCGTTAGCATTAGCGTTAGGGTTAGCATTTGGGTTAGGGTTAGGGTTAGGGTAAGTGTTAGTGTTAGTGTTAGTGTTATTGTTAGTGTTAGTGTTAGTTTTAGTGTTAGTGTTAGTGTTAGGGTTAGGGTTAGGGTTAACGTTACGGTTAGGGATAGGGTTAGGGTTAGGTTGAGGGTTAGGGTTAGGGTTAGGGTTAGGGTTAGGGTAAGTGTTAGGGTTAGGGTTAGGGTTTGGGGCTAAGGTTAGGGTTAAGGTTAGGGTTATGGTTAGGGTTTCTGTTAGTATTACGGGTTAGTGTTAAGGTTAGGGTTAGGGTTAGGGTAAGGGTAAGGGTTAGGGGTTAGGGTTAGGGATAGGGTTAGGGTTAGGGTTAGCTTAGGCTTATGCTTAGGCTTAGGCTTAGGGTTAGGGTTAGGGTTAGGGTTTGGGTTTGAGTTAGGGTTAGGGTTAGGGTTAGTTTTAGGGTTATTGTTAGGTTTAGGGTTAGTGTTAGTGTTAGTGTTAGGGTTATCGTTAGGGTTAGGGTTAGGGTTAGGGTTAGGGTTAAGGTTAGGGTAAGGGCTAAGGTTTGGGCTAAGGTTAAGGTTAGGGTTATGGTAAGGGTTAGTGGTTAGTGGTTAGGGTTAGGGTTAGGGTTACTGTTAGTATTAGGGTTAGGGTTAAGGTTAGGGTTAGGGAAAGGATTAGGGGTTAGGGTTAGGGTTAGGGTTAGGGTTAAGGTTAGGGTTAGGG
>NC_091962.1:87500-92500 GCF_031021105.1 Erythrolamprus reginae | reverse complement strand
TAAGCTTAGGGTTAAAGTTATGGTTTTGGTTAGGGTTAGGGTTATCGTTAGCGTTAGCATTAGCGTTAGGGTTAGCATTTGGGTTAGGCTTAGGCTTAGGGTTAGTTTTAGGGTTAGTGTTAGTGTTATTGTTAGTGTTAGTGTTAGTGTTAGTTTTAGGGTTAGGGTTAGGGTTAGGGTTAGGGTAAGGATTAGGGTTAGGGTTAGGGTTAGCGTTAGCGTTAGTGTTAGGGTTACCATTTGGGATAGGGTTAGGGTAAGGTTAGGGTTAAAGTTATGGTTTTGGTTAGGGTTAGGGTTAGCGTTAGGGTTAGGGTTAGCGTTAGCGTTAGCATTAGCGTTAGGGTTAGCATTTGGGTTAGGCTTAGTGTTAGTGTTAGTGTTAGTGTTAGTGTTAGTGTTAGTGTTATTGTTAGTTTTAGTGTTAGTGTTAGTGTTAGTGTTAGTGTTAGTGTTAGTGTAAGTGTTAGGGTTAGGGTTAGGGTTAGGGTTAGGGTTAACATTAGGGTTAGGGTTAGGGTTAGGTTGAGGGTTAGGGTTAGGGTTAGGGTTAGTGTAAGTCTTATGGTTAGGGTTAGGGTTAGGGGCTAGGGTTAGGGTTAAGGTTAGGGTTAGGGTTAGGGTTAGGCTTAGAGTTAGGTTTAGGGTTAGGGTTTGGGTTTGGGTTAGGGTTAGGGTTAGGGTTAGTTTTAGGGTTATTGTTAGGTTTAGGGTTAGGGTTAGTGTTAGGGTTAGGGTTATCGTTAGGGTTAGGGTTAGGGTTAGGGTTAGGGTTAAGGTTAGGGTTAGGGCTAAGGTTAGGGCTAAGGTTAAGGTTAGGGATATGGTAAGGGTTAGGGGTTAGGGTTAGGGTTAGGGTTAGGGTTACTGTTAGTATTAGGATTAGGGTTAATGTTAGGGTTAGGGTAAGGATTAGGGGTTAGGGTTAGGGTTAAGGTTAGGGTTAGGGCTAAGGTTAGGGCTAAGGTTAGGGTTAGGGTAAGGGTTAGGGGTTAGGGGTTAGGGTTAGGGTTAGGGTTAGTGTTAGTTTTAGGGTTAGGGTTAGCGTTAGCGTTAGGGTTAGGGGTTAGGGGCTAGGGTTAGGGTTAGGGTTAAGGTTAGGGTTAGGGTTAGGGTTAAGGTTAGGGTTAGGGTTAGGGTAAGGGTTAGGGTTAGGGTTAGGGTTAGGGTTAGCGTTAGCGTTAGCGTTAGGGTTAGCGTTAGCGTTAAGGTTACCATTTGGGATAGGGTTAGGGTAAGGTTAGGGTTAAAGTTACGGTTTTGGTTAGAGTTAGGGTTAGGGTTAGGGTTAGCGATAGCGTTAGCATTAGCGTTAGGGTTAGCATTTGGGTTAGGCTTAGGGTTAGGGTTAGTTTTAGGGTTAGTGTTAGTGTTAGTGAGTGTTAGTGTTAGTTTTAGTGTTAGGGTTAGGGTTAGTGTCAGGGTTAGTGTTAGGATTATATTTCGGGTTAGGGTTAGGGTTAGGGTAAGTGTTAGGGTTAGGGTTACGGTTAGGGTTAGGGTTAGGGTTAGGGTTAGGGTTAGCATTAGGGTAAGCTTAGGGTTAGGGTTAGGGTTAGTGTAAGGGTTTGTGTTAGGGTTAGGGTTAGTGTTAGGGTTATTGTTAGGGTTATTGTTAGGGTTAGGGTAAATGTTAGGGGTAAGGGTTAAGTTTAGGGTTAGGGTTAGCGTTAGGGTTAGCGTTAGCGTTAGGGTAAGGGTAAGGGTTAGGGTTAGGGTTAGGTTTAGGGTTAGGGTAAGTTTTAGGGTGAGGGTTAGGGTTAGGGTTAGGGTTAGGGTTAGGGTTAGGGTTACGGTAAGGGTTAGCTTTAGGTTTAGGTTTGGGTTAGGGTTAGGGTTATTGTTAGCGTTTGGGTTAGGGTTAGGGTAACCTTAGGGTTACGGTTAGGGTTAGAATTTGGGTTAGGGTTAGGGTTAGGGTTAGGGTTAGCGTTAGGTTTAGGTTTAGGCTTAGGGTTAGCTTTAGGTTTAGTGTTTGGGTTAGGGTTAGGGTTAGCGTTAGGGTAAGGGTTAGGGTTAGTGTTAGTGGTAAGGGTTAGGGTTAGGGTTAGGGCTAGGGCTAGGGTTAGGGTTAGGGTTAGGGTTAGGGTTAGGGTATGTGTTGGTTACGGTTAGGGTTAGGGTTAGGGTTAGTGGTAAGGGTTAGGGTTAGGGTAAGGGTAAGGGTTAGGATTAGGATTAGGATTAGGGTTAGGGTAAGGGTTCGGGTTAGGGTTAGCGGTAGCATTAGCGTTACCGTTAGGGTTAGGTTTGGGGTTTGCATTTGGGTTAGGGTTAGGGTAAGCTTAGGGTTAAAGTTAGGGTTTTGGTTAGGGTTAGGGTTAGGGTTAGCGTTAGCATTAGCGTTAGGGTTAGCATTTGGGTTAGGCTTAGGGTTTGGGTTAGTTTTAGTGTTAGTGTTAGTGTTAGTGTTAGTGTTAGTTTTAGGGTTAGGGTTAGGGTTAGGGTTAGTGTTAGGGTTAGGGTAAGGATTAGGGTTAGGGTTAGGGTTAGCGTTAGCGTTAGTGTTAGGGTTACCATTTGGGATAGGGTTAGGGTAAGGTTAGGGTTAAAGTTATGGTTTTGGTTAGGGTTAGGGTTAGCGTTAGGGTTAGCGTTAGCGTTAGCGTTAGCATTAGCGTCAGGGTTAGCATTTGGGTTAGGCTTAGTGTTAGTGTTAGTGTTAGTTTTAGGGTTAGGGTTAGGGTAAGGATTAGGGTTAGGGTTAGGGTTAGCGTTAGCGTTAGTGTTAGGGTTACCATTTGGGATAGGGTTAGGGTAAGGTTAGGGTTAAAGTTATGGTTTTGGTTAGGGTTAGGGTTAGCGTTAGGGTTAGGGTTAGCGTTAGCGTTAGCATTAGCGTTAGGGTTAGCATTTGGGTTAGGCTTAGTGTTAGTGTTAGTGTTAGTGTTAGTGTTATTGTTAGTTTTAGTGTTAGTGTTAGTGTTAGTGTAAGTGTTAGGGTTAGGGTTAGGGTTAGGGTTAACATTAGGGTTAGGGTTAGGGTTAGGTTGAGGGTTAGGGTTAGGGTTAGGGTTAGTGTAAGTGTTAGGGTTAGGGTTAGGGTTAGGGTTAGGGGCTAGGGTTAGGGTTAAGGTTAGGGTTAGGGTTAGGGTTAGGGTTAGGCTTAGGCTTAGGCTTAGGCTTAGAGTTAGGTTTAGGGTTAGGGTTTGGGTTTGGGTTAGGGTTAGCGTTAGGTTTAGGTTTAGGCTTAGGGTTAGCTTTAGGTTTAGTGTTTGGGTTAGGGTTAGGGTTAGCGTTAGGGTAAGGGTTAGGGTTAGTGTTAGTGGTAAGGGTTAGGGTTAGGGTTAGGGCTAGGGCTAGGGTTAGGGTTAGGGTTAGGGTTAGGGTTAGGGTATGTGTTGGTTACGGTTAGGGTTAGGGTTAGGGTTAGTGGTAAGGGTTAGGGTTAGGGTAAGGGTAAGGGTTAGGATTAGGATTAGGATTAGGGTTAGGGTAAGGGTTCGGGTTAGGGTTAGCGGTAGCATTAGCGTTAGCGTTAGGGTTAGGTTTGGGGTTTGCATTTGGGTTAGGGTTAGGGTAAGCTTAGGGTTAAAGTTAGGGTTTTGGTTAGGGTTAGGGTTAGGGTTAGCGTTAGCATTAGCGTTAGGGTTAGCATTTGGGTTAGGCTTAGGGTTTGGGTTAGTTTTAGTGTTAGTGTTAGTGTTAGTGTTAGTGTTAGTGTTAGTTTTAGGGTTAGGGTTAGGGTTAGGGTTAGTGTTAGGGTTAGGGTAAGGATTAGGGTTAGGGTTAGCGTTAGCGTTAGTGTTAGGGTTACCATTTGGGATAGGGTTAGGGTAAGGTTAGGGTTAAAGTTATGGTTTTGGTTAGGGTTAGGGTTAGCGTTAGGGTTAGCGTTAGCGTTAGCGTTAGCATTAGCGTCAGGGTTAGCATTTGGGTTAGGCTTAGTGTTAGTGTTAGTGTTAGTTTTAGGGTTAGGGTTAGGGTTAGGGTAAGGATTAGGGTTAGGGTTAGGGTTAGCGTTAGCGTTAGTGTTAGGGTTACCATTTGGGATAGGGTTAGGGTAAGGTTAGGGTTAAAGTTATGGTTTTGGTTAGGGTTAGGGTTAGCGTTAGGGTTAGGGTTAGCGTTAGCGTTAGCATTAGCGTTAGGGTTAGCATTTGGGTTAGGCTTAGTGTTAGTGTTAGTGTTAGTGTTATTGTTAGTTTTAGTGTTAGTGTTAGTGTTAGTGTAAGTGTTAGGGTTAGGGTTAGGGTTAGGGTTAACATTAGGGTTAGGGTTAGGGTTAGGTTGAGGGTTAGGGTTAGGGTTAGGGTTAGTGTAAGTGTTAGGGTTAGGGTTAGGGTTAGGGTTAGGGGCTAGGGTTAGGGTTAAGGTTAGGGTTAGGGTTAGGGTTAGGGTTAGGGTTAGGGTTAGGGTTAGGCTTAGGCTTAGGCTTAGGCTTAGAGTTAGGTTTAGGGTTAGGGTTTGGGTTTGGGTTAGGGTTAGGGTTAGGGTTAGGGTTAGGGTTAGTTTTAGGGTTATTGTTAGGTTTAGGGTTAGGGTTAGGGTTAAGGTTAGGGTTAGGGCTAAGGTTAGGGCTAAGGTTAAGGTTAGGGTTAGGGTAAGGGTTCGGGTTAGGGTTAGCGTTAGCGTTAGCATTAGCGTTAGCGTTAGCGTTAGGGTTAGGTTTGGGGTTTGCATTTGGGTTAGGGTTAGGGTAAGCTTAGGGTTAAAGTTATGGTTTTGGTTAGGGTTAGGGTTAGCGTTAGCGTTAGCATTAGCGTTAGGGTTAGCATTTGGGTTAGGCTTAGGGTTAGGGTTAGTTTTAGGGTTAGTGTTAGTGTTATTGTTAGAGTTAGTGTTAGTTTTAGGGTTAGGGTTAGGGTTAGGGTTAGGGTAAGGATTAGGGTTAGGGTTAGGGTTAGCGTTAGCGTTAGTGTTAGGGTTACCATTTGGGATAGGGTTAGGGTAAGGTTAGGGTTAAAGTTATGGTTTTGGTTAGGGTTAGGGTTAGCGTTAGGGTTAGGGTTAGCGTTAGCGTTAGCATAAGCGTTAGGGTTAGCATTTGGGTTAGGCTT
>NC_091962.1:55000-77500 GCF_031021105.1 Erythrolamprus reginae | reverse complement strand
GGTTTTGGTTAGCGTTAGCGTTAACGTTAGCGTTAGCATTAGCGTTAGGGTTAGCATTTGGGTTAGGTTTAGGGTTAGGGTTAGTTTTAGGGTTAGGGTTAGTGTTAGTGTTAGTTTTAGGGTTAGGGTTAGGGTAAGGGTTAGGGTTAGGGTTAGGGGCTAGGGTTAGGGTTAGGGTTAAGGTTAGGGTTAGGGTTAGGGTTAGGGTTAAGGTTAGGGTTAGGGTAAGGGTTAGGGTTAGGGTTAGGGTTAGCGTTAGCGTTAGGGTTAGCGTTAGCGTTAAGGTTACCATTTGGGATAGGGTTAGGGTAAGGTTAGGGTTAAAGTTACGGTTTTGGTTAGAGTTAGGGTTAGGGTTAGGGTTAGCGATAGCGTTAGCATTAGCGTTAGGGTTAGCATTTGGGTTAGGCTTAGGGTTAGGGTTAGTTTTAGGGTTAGGGTTAGGGTTAGGGTTAGGGTTAGTTTTCGTTTTAGTGTTAGGGTTAGGGTTAGTGTCAGGGTTAGGGTTAGGGTTATCGTTAGGGTTAGGGTTAGGGTAAGTGTTAGGGTTAGGGTTAGGGTTAGCATTAGGGTAAGCTTAGGGTTAGGGTTAGTGTAAGGGTTTGTGTTAGGGTTAGGGTTAGTGTTAGGGTTATTGTTAGGGTTAGGGTAAATGTTAGGGGTAAGGGTTAAGTTTAGGGTTAGGGTTAGGGTTAGCGTTAGCGTTAGGGTAAGGGTAAGGGTTAGGGTTAGGGTTAGGGTTAGGGTTAGGGTAAGTTTTAGGGTTAGGGTTAGGGTTAGGGTTAGGGTAAGGGTTAGCTTTAGGTTTAGGTTTGGGTTAGGGTTAGGGTTAGGGTTAGCGTTAGGGTTAGCGTTAGGGTTAGCGTTAGGGTTAGGGTTAGGGTTAGGGTAATGGTAAGGGTTAGGGTTAGGGTTAGGGTTAGGGTTAGCGTTAGCGTTAGCGTTAGCGTTAGGGTTAGCATTTGAGTTAGGGTTAGGGTAAGCTTAGGGTTAAAGTTAGGGTTTTGGTTAGCGTTAGCGTTAGCATTAGCATTAGCGTTAGGGTTAGCATTTGGGTTAGGTTTAGGGTTAGGGTTAGTTTTAGGGTTAGGGTTAGGGTTAGTGTTAGTTTTAGGGTTAGGGTAAGAGTTAGGGTTAGGGTTAGGGGCTAGGGTTAGGGTTAGGGTTAAGGTTAGGGTTAGGGTTAGGGTTAGGGTTAGGGTTAGGGTTAGGGTTAGGGTTAAGGTTAGGGTTAGGGTTAGGGTAAGGGTTAGGGTTAGCGTTAGGGTTAGCGTTAGGGTTAGCGTTAGCGTTAGCGTTAAGGTTACCATTTGGGATAGGGTTAGGGTAAGGTTAGGGTTAAAGTTACGGTTTTGGTTAGAGTTAGGGTTAGCGTTAGGGTTAGCGTTAGCGTTAGGGTTAGCATTTGGGTTAGGCTTAGGGTTAGGGTTAGTTTTAGGGTTAGGGTTAGGGTTAGTGTTAATGTTAGTGTTAGTGTTAGTTTTAGTGTTAGGGTTAGGGTTAGGGTTAGGGTTATCGTTAGGGTTAGGGTTAGGGTAAGTGTTAGAGTTAGGGTTAGGGTTAGGGTTAGGGTTAGGGTTAGCATTAGGGTAAGCTTAGGGTTAGGGTTAGGGTTAGTGTAAGGGTTTGTGTTAGGGTTAGGGTTAGGGTTAGCGTTATAGTTAGGGTTATTGTTAGGGTTAGAGTAAGTGTTAGGGTTAGCGTTAGGGTAAGGGTAAGGGTTAGGGTTAGGGTTAGGGTAAGTTTTAGGGTTAGGGTTAGGGTTAGGGTTAGGGTTAGCGTTAGGGTTAGCGTTAGGGTTAGCGTTAGGGTTAGGGTTAGGGTTAGAGTTAGGGTTAGCGTTAGCGTTAGCGTTAGGGTTAGCGTTAGGGTTAGGGTTATGGTTAGCATTTGAGAGGGTTAGGGTAAGCTTAGGGTTAAAGTTAGGGTTTTGGTTAGCGTTAGCGTTAGCGTTAGCGTTAGCATTAGGGTTAGCGTTAGGGTTAGGGTTAGGGTTAGGGTTAGCATTTGAGTTAGGGTTAGGGTAAGCTTAGGGTTAAAGTTAGGGTTTTGGTTAGCGTTAGCGTTAGCATTAGCGTTAGGGTTAGTATTTGGGTTAGGTTTAGGGTTAGGGTTAGTTTTAGGGTTAGGGTTAGTGTTAGTGTTAGTTTTAGGGTTAGGGTTAGGGTTAGGGTAAGGGTTAGGGTTAGGGTTAAGGTTAGGGTTAGGGTTAGGGTTAAGGTTAGGGTTAGGGTTAGGGTAAGGGTTAGGGTTAGCGTTAGCGTTAGCGTTAGGGTTAGCGTTAAGGTTAGCATTTGGGTTAGGTTTCGGGTTAGTGTTAGTTTTAGGGTTAGTGTTAGTGTTAGGGTTAGTGTTAGTGTTAGTTTTAGTTTTAGTGTTAGGGTTAGTGTTAGGGTTAGGGTTAGGGTTATCGTTAGGGTTAGGGTTATGGTTAGGGTTAGGGTTAGGGTTAGGGTAAGTGTTAGGGTTAGGGTAAGTGTTAGGGTTAGGGTTAGGGTTAGGGTTAGGGTTAGCGTTAGCGTTAGCGTTAGGGTAAGCTTAGGGTTAGGGTTAGGGTTAGGGTTAGGGTTAGGGTTAGGGTTAGGGGTTAGGGTTAGGGTTAGGGGTTAGGGTTAGGGTTAGGGTTAGGGTTAGGGTTAGGGTTAGGGTTAGGGTTAGGGTTAGGGTTAGGGTTAGGGTTAGGGTTAGGGTTAGGGTTAGTGTTAGTGTTAGGGTTAGGGTTAGCGTTAGCGTAAGGGTTAGGGTTAGGGTTAGGGTTAGGGTTAGGGTTAGGGTAAGTTTTAGGGTTAGGGTTAGGGTTAGGGTTAGGGTAAGGTTTAGGTTTAGGTTTAGGTTTGGGTTAGGGTTAGTGTTAGGGTTAGGGTTAGGGTTACGGTTAGCGTTAGGGTTAGCGTTAGGGTTAGGGTTAGGGTTAGTGTTAGGGTTAGCGTTAGCGTTAGCGTTAGCGTTAGCGTTAGCGTTAGCGTAAGGGTTAGCATTTGAGTTAGGGTTAGGGTAAGCTTAGGGTTAAAGTTAGGGTTTTGGTTAGCGTTAGCGTTAGCGTTAGCATTAGCGTTAGGGTTATCATTTGGGTTAGGTTTAGGGTTAGTGTTAGTTTTAGGGTTAGGGTTAGTGTTAGTGTTAGTTTTAGGGTTAGGGTTAGGGTAAGGGTTAGGGTTAGGGTTAGGGGCTAGGGTTAGGGTTAGGGTTAGGGTAAGGGTTAAGGTTAGGGTTAGGGTTAGGGTTAGGGTAAGGGTTAGGGTTAGGGTTAGGGTTAGGGTTAGGTTTAGCATTAGGGTAAGCTTAGGGTTAGGGTTAGGGTTAGTGTAAGGGGTTTGTGTTAGGGTTAGGGTTAGTGTTAGGGTTATTGTTAGGGTTATTGTTAGGGTTAGGGTAAGTGTTAGGGGTAAGGGTTAAGGTTAGGGTTAGGGTTAGGGTTAGGGTTAGGGTTAGGGTAAGGGTAAGGGTTAGGGATAGGGTTAGGGTAAGTTTTAGGGTTAGGGTTAGGGTAATGGTTAGGTTTGGGTTTGGGTTAGGGTTAGGGTTAGGGTTAGCGTTAGGGTTAGGGTTAGGGTTAGGGTTAGGGTTAGGGTTAGGGTTAGCGTTAGGGTTAGGGTTATGGTTAGCATTTGAGTTAGGGTTAGGGTAAGCTTAGGGTTAAAGTTAGGGTTTTGGTTAGCGTTAGCGTTAGCGTTAGGATTAGCGTTAGGGTTAGCATTTGGGTTAGGTTTTGGGTTAGGGTTAGTTTTAGGGTTCGGGTTAGTGTTAGTGTTAGTTTTAGGGTTAGGGTTAGGGTTAGGGTAAGGGTTAGTGTTAGGGTTAGGGTTTAGGGGCTAGGGTTAGGGTTAAGGTTAGGGTTAGGGTTAGGGTTAGGGTTAAGGTTAGGGTTAGGGTTAGGGTTAGGGTTAGGGTAAGGGTTAGGGTTAGGGTTAGGGTTAGGGGTTAGCGTTAGCGTTAGCGTTAGCGTTAGCGTTAGCGTTAAGGTTACCATTTGGGATAGGGTTAGGGTAAGGTTAGGGTTAAAGTTACGGTTTTGGTTAGAGTTAGGGTTAGGGTTAGGGTTAGCGATAGCGTTAGAATTAGCGTTAGGGTTAGCATTTGGGTTAGGCTTAGGGTTAGGTTTAGTTTTAGGGTTAGGGTTAGGGTTACTGTTAGTGTTAGTTTTAGTGTTAGGGTTAGGGTTAGGGTTAGTGTCAGGGTTAGGGTTAGGATTATCGTTAGGGTTAGGGTTAGGGTTAGGGTTAGGGTAAGTGTTAGGGTTAGGGTTAGGGTTAGGGTTAGGGTTAGGGTTAGGGTTAGCATTAGGGTAAGCTTAGGGTTAGGGTTAGGGTTAGTGTAAGGGTTTGTGTTAGGGTTAGGGTTAGTGTTAGGGTTATTGTTAGGGTTATTGTTAGGGTTAGGATAAATGTTAGGGGTAAGGGTTAAGTTTAGGGTTAGGGTTAGCGTTAGGGTTAGCGTTAGCGTTAGGGTAAGGGTAAGGGTTAGGGTTAGGGTTAGGTTTAGGGTTAGGGTAAGTTTTAGGGTTAGGGTTAGGGTTAGGGTTAGGTTTAGGGTAAGGGTTAGCTTTAGGTTTGGGTTTGGGTTAGGGTTAGGGTTAGGGTTAGGGTTAGGGTTAGCGTTAGGGTTAGGGTTAGGGTTAGGGTTAGGGTAAGGGTAAGGGTTAGCGTTTGCGTTAGCGTTAGCGTTAGCGTTAGCGTTAGCGTTATGGTTAGCATTTGAGTTAGGGTTAGGGTAAGCTTAGGGTTAAAGTTAGGGTTTTGGTTAGCGTTAGCGTTAGCATTAGCTTTAGGGTTAGCATTTGGGTTAGGTTTAGGGTTAGGGTTAGTTTTAGGGTTAGGGTTAGTGTTAGTGTTAGTTTTAGGGTTAGGGTAAGGGTTAGGGTAAGGGTTAGGGTTAGGGTTAGGGGCTAGGGTTAGGGTTAAGGTTAGGGTTAGGGTTAGGGTTAAGGTTAGGGTTAAGGTTAGGGTTAGGGTTAGAGTTAGGGTAAGGGTTAGGGTTAGGGTTAGGGTTAGGGTTAGGGTTAGGGTTAGGGTTAGGGTTAGGGTTAGCGTTAGCGTTAGGGTTAGCGTTAAGGTTACCATTTTGGATAGGGTTAGGGTAAGGTTAGGGTTAAAGTTACGGTTTTTGTTAGAGTTAGGTTTAGGGTTAGGGTTAGCGTTAGCGTTAGCGTTAGGGTTAGCATTTGGGTTAGGCTTAGGGTTAGGGTTAGTTTTAGGGTTAGGGTTAGCGTTAGGGTTAGTGTTATTGTTAGTTTTAGTTTTAGGGTAAGGGTTAGGGTTAGGGTAAGGGTTAGGTTTAGGTTTAGGTTTGTGTTAGGGTTAGGGTTAGGGTTAGGGTTAGGGTTAGCGTTAGGGTTAGGGTTAGGGTTAGGGTTAGCGTTAGCGTTAGGGTTAGGGTTAGGGTTAGGGTTAGCATTTGAGTTAGGGTTAGGGTAAGCTTAGGGTTAAAGTTAGGGTTTTGGTTAGCGTTAGCGTTAGCGTTAGCATTAGCGTTAGGGTTAGCATTTGGGTTAGGTTTAGGGTTAGGGTTACTTTTAGGGTTAGGGTTAGTGTTAGTGTTAGTTTTAGGGTTAGGGTTAGGGTAAGGGTTAGGGTTAGGGTTAGGGGCTAGGGTTAGGGTTAGGGTTAAGGTTAGGGTTAGGGTTAGCATTTGGGTTAGGGTTAGGGTAACCTTAGGGTTAGGGTTAGGGTTAGAATTTGGGTTAGGGTTAGGGTTAGGGTTAGGGTTAGGGTTAGCGTTAGGTTTAGGTTTAGGCTTAGGGTTAGCTTTAGGGTTAGCGTTAGGGTTAGGGTTAGGGTTAGCGTTAGGGTAAGGGTTAGGGTTAGTGTTAGTGGTAAGGGTTAGGGTTAGGGTTAGGGTTAGGGTTAGGGCTAGGGCTAGGGTTAGGGTTAGGGTTAGGGTATGTGTTTGTTACGGTTAGGGTTAGGGTTAGGGTTAGGATTAGGATTAGGATTAGGATTAGGGTTAGGGTAAGGGTTCGGGTTAGGGTTAGGGTTAGGGTTAGCGTTAGCATTAGCGTTAGCGTTAGCGTTAGGGTTAGGTTTGGGGTTTGCATTTGGGTTAGGGTTAGGGTAAGCTTAGGGTTAAAGTTATGGTTTTGGTTAGGGTTAGGGTTAGCGTTAGCGTTAGCATTAGCGTTAGGGTTAGCATTTGGGTTAGGCTTAGGGTTAGGGTTAGTTTTAGGGTTAGTGTTAGTGTTAGTGTTAGTTTTAGGGTTAGGGTTAGGGTTAGGGTTAGGGTAAGGATTAGGGTTAGGGTTAGCGTTAGCGTTAGCGTTAGTGTTAGGGTTACCATTTGGGATAGGGTTAGGGTAAGGTTAGGGTTAAAGTTATGGTTTTGGTTAGGGTTAGGGTTAGCGTTAGGGTTAGGGTTAGCGTTAGCATTAGCGTTAGGGTTAGCATTTGGGTTAGGGTTAGGGTTAGGGTTAGGGTTAGGGGTTAGGGGTTAGGGTTAGGGTTAGGGTTAGTTTTAGGGTTAGGGTTAGGGTAAGGGTTAGGGTTAGGGGTTAGGGGCTAGGGTTAGGGTTAGGGTTAAGGTTAGGGTTAGGGTTAGGGTTAGGGTTAAGGTTAGGGTTAGGGTTAGGGTTATGGTTAGGGTAAGGGTTAGGGTTAGGGTTAGCGTTAGCGTTAGGGTTAGCGTTAGCGTTAGCGTTAAGGTTACCATTTGGGATAGGGTTAGGGTAAGGTTAGGGTTAAAGTTACGGTTTTGGTTAGAGTTAGGGTTAGGGTTAGGGTTAGCGATAGCGTTAGCATTAGCGTTAGGGTTAGCATTTGGGTTAGGCTTAGGGTTAGGGTTAGTTTTAGGGTTAGGGTTAGGGTTAGGGTTAGTGTTAGTGTTAGTGTTAGTGTTAGTGTTAGTTTTAGTTTTAGTGTTAGGGTTAGGGTTAGTGTCAGGGTTAGGGTTAGGATTATAGTTAGGGTTAGGGTTAGGGTTAGGGTAAGTGTTAGGGTTAGGGTTACGGTTAGGGTTAGGGTTAGGGTTAGGGTTAGGGTTAGGGTTAGGGTTAGCATTAGGGTAAGCTTAGGGTTAGGGTTAGGGTTAGTGTAAGGGTTTGTGTTAGGGTTAGGGTTAGTGTTAGGGTTATTGTTACGGTTATTGTTAGGGTTAGGGTAAATGTTAGGGGTAAGGGTTAAGTTTAGGGTTAGGGTTAGCGTTAGGGTTAGCGTTAGGGTAAGGGTAAGGGTTAGGGTTAGGGTTAGGGTTAGGGTTAGGGTAAGTTTTAGGGTGAGGGTTAGGGTTAGGGTTAGGGTTAGGGTTAGGGTTAGGGTTACGGTAAGGGTTAGCTTTAGGTTTAGGTTTGGGTTAGGGTTAGGGTTAGGGTTAGGGTTAGGGTTAGCGTTAGGGTTAGCGTTAGGGTTAGGGTAACGGTAAGGGTTAGGGTTAGGGTTAGCGTTAGCGTTAGCGTTAGCGTTAGCGTTAGGGTTATGGTTAGCATTTGAGTTAGGGTTAGGGTAAGCTTAGGGTTAAAGTTAGGGTTTTGGTTAGCGTTAGCGTTAGCGTTAGCATTAGCTTTAGGGTTAGCATTTGGGTTAGGTTTAGGGTTAGGGTTAGTTTTACGGTTAGGGTTAGTGTTAGTGTTAGTTTTAGGGTTAGGGTAAGGGTTAGGGTTAGGGTTAGGGGCTAGGGTTAGGGTTAAGGTTAGGGTTAGGGTTAGGGTTAAGGTTAGGGTTAAGGTTAGGGTTAGGGTTAGAGTTAGGGTTAGGGTTAGGGTTAGGGTTAGGGTTAGCGTTAGCGTTAGCGTTAGCGTTAAGGTTACCATTTTGGATAGGGTTAGGGTAAGGTTAGGGTTAAAGTTACGGTTTTGGTTAGAGTTAGGGTTAGGGTTAAGGTTAGCGTTAGCGTTAGCGTTAAGGTTACCATTTTGGATAGGGTTAGGGTAAGGTTAGGGTTAAAGTTACGGTTTTGGTTAGAGTTAGGGTTAGCGTTAGCGTTAGCGTTAGCGTTAGGGTTAGCATTTGGGTTAGGCTTAGGGTTAGGGTTAGTTTTAGGGTTAGGGTTAGGGTTAGGGTTAGTGTTAATGTTAGTGTTAGTGTTAGTTTTAGTGTTAGGGTTAGGGTTAGGGTTAGGGTTATCGTTAGGGTTAGGGTTAGGGTAAGTGTTAGAGTTAGGGTTAGGGTTAGGGTTAGGGTTAGGGTTAGCATTAGGGTAAGCTTAGGGTTAGGGTTAGGGTTAGTGTAAGGGTTTGTGTTAGGGTTAGGGTTAGGGTTAGCGTTATAGTTAGGGTTATTGTTAGGGTTAGGGTAAGTGTTAGGGTTAGCGTTAGGGTAAGGGTAAGGGTTAGGGTTAGGGTAAGTTTTAGGGTTAGGGTTAGGGTTAGGGTTAGGGTTAGGGTTAGGGTTAGCGTTAGGGTTAGCGTTAGGGTTAGCGTTAGGGTTAGGGTTAGGGTTAGAGTTAGGGTTAGCGTTAGGGTTAGCGTTAGGGTTAGCGTTAGGGTTAGGGTTATGGTTAGCATTTGAGAGGGTTAGGGTAAGCTTAGGGTTAAAGTTAGGGTTTTGGTTAGCGTTAGCGTTAGCGTTAGCGTTAGCATTAGGGTTAGCGTTAGGGTTAGGGTTAGGGTTAGGGTTAGCATTTGAGTTAGGGTTAGGGTAAGCTTAGGGTTAAAGTTAGGGTTTTGGTTAGCGTTAGCGTTAGCATTAGCGTTAGGGTTAGTATTTGGGTTAGGTTTAGGGTTAGGGTTAGTTTTAGGGTTAGGGTTAGTGTTAGTGTTAGTTTTAGGGTTAGGGTTAGGGTTAGGGTAAGGGTTAGGGTTAGGGTTAAGGTTAGGGTTAGGGTTAGGGTTAAGGTTAGGGTTAGGGTTAGGGTAAGGGTTAGGGTTAGCGTTAGCGTTAGCGTTAGGGTTAGCGTTAGGGTTAGCATTTGGGTTAGGCTTCGGGTTAGTGTTAGTTTTAGGGTTAGTGTTAGTGTTAGGGTTAGTGTTAGTGTTAGTTTTAGTTTTAGTGTTAGGGTTAGTGTTAGGGTTAGGGTTAGGGTTATCGTTAGGGTTAGGGTTAGGGTTAGGGTTAGGGTTAGGGTAAGTGTTAGGGTTAGGGTAAGTGTTAGGGTTAGGGTTAGGGTTAGGGTTAGGGTTAGCGTTAGCGTTAGCGTTAGGGTAAGCTTAGGGTTAGGGTTAGGGTTAGGGTTAGGGTTAGGGTTAGGGTTAGGGTTAGGGTTAGGGTTAGGGTTAGGGGTTAGGGTTAGGGTTAGGGTTAGGGTTAGGGTTAGGGTTAGGGTTAGGGTTAGGGTTAGGGTTAGGGTTAGGGTTAGGGTTAGGGTTAGGGTTAGGGTTAGGGTTAGGGTTAGGGTTAGGGTTAGGGTTAGGGTTAGGGTTAGTGTTAGGGTTAGGGTTAGGGTTAGCGTTAGCGTAAGGGTTAGGGTTAGGGTTAGGGTTAGGGTTAGGGTTAGGGTAAGTTTTAGGGTTAGGGTTAGGGTTAGGGTTAGGGTTATGGTAAGGTTTAGGTTTAGGTTTAGGTTTGGGTTAGGGTTAGTGTTAGGGTTAGGGTTAGGGTTACGGTTAGCGTTAGGGTTAGCGTTAGGGTTAGGGTTAGGGTTAGTGTTAGGGTTAGCGTTAGCGTTAGCGTTAGCGTTAGCGTTAGCGTAAGGGTTAGCATTTGAGTTAGGGTTAGGGTAAGCTTAGGGTTAAAGTTAGGGTTTTGGTTAGCGTTAGCGTTAGCGTTAGCATTAGCGTTAGGGTTAGCATTTGGGTTAGGTTTAGGGTTAGTGTTAGTTTTAGGGTTAGGGTTAGTGTTAGTGTTAGTTTTAGGGTTAGGGTTAGGGTAAGGGTTAGGGTTAGGGTTAGGGGCTAGGGTTAGGGTTAGGGTTAGGGTAAGGGTTAAGGTTAGGGTTAGGGTTAGGGTTAGGGTAAGGGTTAGGGTTAGGGTTAGGGTTAGGGTTAGGGTTAGGTTTAGCATTAGGGTAAGCTTAGGGTTAGGGTTAGGGTTAGTGTAAGGGTTTGTGTTAGGGTTAGGGTTAGTGTTAGGGTTATTGTTAGGGTTATTGTTAGGGTTAGGGTAAGTGTTAGGGGTAAGGGTTAAGGTTAGGGTTAGGGTTAGGGTTAGGGTTAGGGTTAGGGTAAGGGTAAGGGTTAGGGATAGGGTTAGGGTAAGTTTTAGGGTTAGGGTTAGGGTAATGGTTAGGTTTGGGTTTGGGTTAGGGTTAGGGTTAGGGTTAGCGTTAGGGTTAGGGTTAGGGTTAGGGTTAGGGTTAGGGTTAGCGTTAGGGTTAGGGTTATGGTTAGCATTTGAGTTAGGGTTAGGGTAAGCTTAGGGTTAAAGTTAGGGTTTTGGTTAGCGTTAGCGTTAGCGTTAGGATTAGCGTTAGGGTTAGCATTTGGGTTAGGTTTTGGGTTAGGGTTAGTTTTAGGGTTCGGGTTAGTGTTAGTGTTAGTTTTAGGGTTAGGGTTAGGGTTAGGGTAAGGGTTAGTGTTAGGGTTAGGGTTTAGGGGCTAGGGTTAGGGTTAAGGTTAGGGTTAGGGTTAGGGTTAGGGTTAAGGTTAGGGTTAGGGTTAGGGTTAGGGTTAGGGTAAGGGTTAGGGTTAGGGTTAGGGTTAGGGTTAGCGTTAGCGTTAGCGTTAGCGTTAGCGTTAAGGTTACCATTTGGGATAGGGTTAGGGTAAGGTTAGGGTTAAAGTTACGGTTTTGGTTAGAGTTAGGGTTAGGGTTAGGGTTAGCGATAGCGTTAGAATTAGCGTTAGGGTTAGCATTTGGGTTAGGCTTAGGGTTAGGTTTAGTTTTAGGGTTAGGGTTAGGGTTACTGTTAGTGTTAGTTTTAGTGTTAGGGTTAGGGTTAGGGTTAGTGTCAGGGTTAGGGTTAGGATTATCGTTAGGGTTAGGGTTAGGGTTAGGGTTAGGGTAAGTGTTAGGGTTAGGGTTAGGGTTAGGGTTAGGGTTAGGGTTAGCATTAGGGTAAGCTTAGGGTTAGGGTTAGGGTTAGTGTAAGGGTTTGTGTTAGGGTTAGGGTTAGTGTTAGGGTTATTGTTAGGGTTATTGTTAGGGTTAGGATAAATGTTAGGGGTAAGGGTTAAGTTTAGGGTTAGGGTTAGCGTTAGGGTTAGCGTTAGCGTTAGGGTAAGGGTAAGGGTTAGGGTTAGGGTTAGGTTTAGGGTTAGGGTAAGTTTTAGGGTTAGGGTTAGGGTTAGGGTTAGGTTTAGGGTAAGGGTTAGCTTTAGGTTTGGGTTTGGGTTAGGGTTAGGGTTAGGGTTAGGGTTAGCGTTAGGGTTAGGGTTAGGGTTAGGGTTAGGGTAAGGGTAAGGGTTAGCGTTTGCGTTAGCGTTAGCGTTAGCGTTAGCGTTAGCGTTATGGTTAGCATTTGAGTTAGGGTTAGGGTAAGCTTAGGGTTAAAGTTAGGGTTTTGGTTAGCGTTAGCGTTAGCATTAGCTTTAGGGTTAGCATTTGGGTTAGGTTTAGGGTTAGGGTTAGTTTTAGGGTTAGGGTTAGTGTTAGTGTTAGTTTTAGGGTTAGGGTAAGGGTTAGGGTAAGGGTTAGGGTTAGGGTTAGGGGCTAGGGTTAGGGTTAAGGTTAGGGTTAGGGTTAGGGTTAGGGTTAAGGTTAGGGTTAAGGTTAGGGTTAGGGTTAGAGTTAGGGTAAGGGTTAGGGTTAGGGTTAGGGTTATGGTTAGGGTTAGGGTTAGGGTTAGGGTTAGGGTTAGCGTTAGGGTTAGCGTTAAGGTTACCATTTTGGATAGGGTTAGGGTAAGGTTAGGGTTAAAGTTACGGTTTTTGTTAGAGTTAGGTTTAGGGTTAGGGTTAGCGTTAGCGTTAGCGTTAGGGTTAGCATTTGGGTTAGGCTTAGGGTTAGGGTTAGTTTTAGGGTTAGGGTTAGCGTTAGGGTTAGTGTTATTGTTAGTTTTAGTTTTAGGGTAAGGGTTAGGGTTAGGGTAAGGGTTAGGTTTAGGTTTAGGTTTGTGTTAGGGTTAGGGTTAGGGTTAGGGTTAGGGTTAGCGTTAGGGTTAGGGTTAGGGTTAGGGTTAGCGTTAGCGTTAGGGTTAGGGTTAGGGTTAGGGTTAGCATTTGAGTTAGGGTTAGGGTAAGCTTAGGGTTAAAGTTAGGGTTTTGGTTAGCGTTAGCGTTAGCGTTAGCATTAGCGTTAGGGTTAGCATTTGGGTTAGGTTTAGGGTTAGGGTTACTTTTAGGGTTAGGGTTAGTGTTAGTGTTAGTTTTAGGGTTAGGGTTAGGGTAAGGGTTAGGGTTAGGGGCTAGGGTTAGGGTTAGGGTTAAGGTTAGGGTTAGGGTTAGCATTTGGGTTAGGGTTAGGGTAACCTTAGGGTTAGGGTTAGGGTTAGAATTTGGGTTAGGGTTAGGGTTAGGGTTAGGGTTAGCGTTAGGTTTAGGTTTAGGCTTAGGGTTAGCTTTAGGGTTAGCGTTAGGGTTAGGGTTAGGGTTAGCGTTAGGGTAAGGGTTAGGGTTAGTGTTAGTGGTAAGGGTTAGGGTTAGGGTTAGGGTTAGGGTTAGGGTTAGGGCTAGGGCTAGGGTTAGGGTTAGGGTTAGGGTATGTGTTTGTTACGGTTAGGGTTAGGGTTAGGGTTAGGATTAGGATTAGGATTAGGATTAGGGTTAGGGTAAGGGTTCGGGTTAGGGTTAGGGTTAGGGTTAGCGTTAGCATTAGCGTTAGGGTTAGGTTTGGGGTTTGCATTTGGGTTAGGGTTAGGGTAAGCTTAGGGTTAAAGTTATGGTTTTGGTTAGGGTTAGGGTTAGCGTTAGCGTTAGCATTAGCGTTAGGGTTAGCATTTGGGTTAGGCTTAGGGTTAGGGTTAGTTTTAGGGTTAGTGTTAGTGTTAGTGTTAGTGTTAGTTTTAGGGTTAGGGTTAGGGTTAGGGTTAGGGTAAGGATTAGGGTTAGGGTTAGCGTTAGCGTTAGCGTTAGTGTTAGGGTTACCATTTGGGATAGGGTTAGGGTAAGGTTAGGGTTAAAGTTATGGTTTTGGTTAGGGTTAGGGTTAGCGTTAGGGTTAGGGTTAGCGTTAGCATTAGCGTTAGGGTTAGCATTTGGGTTAGGGTTAGGGTTAGGGTTAGGGTTAGGGGTTAGGGGTTAGGGTTAGGGTTAGGGTTAGGGTTAGTTTTAGGGTTAGGGTTAGGGTAAGGGTTAGGGTTAGGGGTTAGGGGCTAGGGTTAGGGTTAGGGTTAAGGTTAGGGTTAGGGTTAGGGTTAGGGTTAAGGTTAGGGTTAGGGTTAGGGTTATGGTTAGGGTAAGGGTTAGGGTTAGGGTTAGCGTTAGCGTTAGGGTTAGCGTTAGCGTTAGCGTTAAGGTTACCATTTGGGATAGGGTTAGGGTAAGGTTAGGGTTAAAGTTACGGTTTTGGTTAGAGTTAGGGTTAGGGTTAGGGTTAGCGATAGCGTTAGCATTAGCGTTAGGGTTAGCATTTGGGTTAGGCTTAGGGTTAGGGTTAGTTTTAGGGTTAGGGTTAGGGTTAGGGTTAGTGTTAGTGTTAGTGTTAGTGTTAGTGTTAGTTTTAGTTTTAGTGTTAGGGTTAGGGTTAGTGTCAGGGTTAGGGTTAGGATTATAGTTAGGGTTAGGGTTAGGGTTAGGGTAAGTGTTAGGGTTAGGGTTACGGTTAGGGTTAGGGTTAGGGTTAGGGTTAGGGTTAGGGTTAGCATTAGGGTAAGCTTAGGGTTAGGGTTAGGGTTAGTGTAAGGGTTTGTGTTAGGGTTAGGGTTAGTGTTAGGGTTATTGTTACGGTTATTGTTAGGGTTAGGGTAAATGTTAGGGGTAAGGGTTAAGTTTAGGGTTAGGGTTAGCGTTAGGGTTAGCGTTAGGGTAAGGGTAAGGGTTAGGGTTAGGGTTAGGGTTAGGGTTAGGGTAAGTTTTAGGGTGAGGGTTAGGGTTAGGGTTAGGGTTAGGGTTACGGTAAGGGTTAGCTTTAGGTTTAGGTTTGGGTTAGGGTTAGGGTTAGGGTTAGGGTTAGGGTTAGCGTTAGGGTTAGGGTTAGGGTTAGGGTTAGGGTAACGGTAAGGGTTAGGGTTAGGGTTAGGGTTAGGGTTAGCGTTAGCGTTAGCGTTAGCGTTAGGGTTATGGTTAGCATTTGAGTTAGGGTTAGGGTAAGCTTAGGGTTAAAGTTAGGGTTTTGGTTAGCGTTAGCGTTAGCGTTAGCATTAGCTTTAGGGTTAGCATTTGGGTTAGGTTTAGGGTTAGGGTTAGTTTTACGGTTAGGGTTAGTGTTAGTGTTAGTTTTAGGGTTAGGGTAAGGGTTAGGGTTAGGGTTAGGGGCTAGGGTTAGGGTTAAGGTTAGGGTTAGGGTTAGGGTTAAGGTTAGGGTTAAGGTTAGGGTTAGGGTTAGAGTTAGGGTTAGGGTTAGGGTTAGGGTTAGGGTTAGGGTTAGCGTTAGCGTTAGCGTTAGCGTTAAGGTTACCATTTTGGATAGGGTTAGGGTAAGGTTAGGGTTAAAGTTACGGTTTTGGTTAGAGTTAGGGTTAGGGTTAAGGTTAGCGTTAGCGTTAGCGTTAGGGTTAGCATTTGGGTTAGGCTTATGGTTAGGGTTAGTTTTAGGGTTAGGGTTAGCGTTAGGGTTAGTGTTATTGTTAGTTTTAGTTTTAGGGTAAGGGTTAGGGTTAGGGTAAGGGTTAGGTTTAGGTTTAGGTTTGTGTTAGGGTTAGGGTTAGGGTTAGGGTTAGCATTAGGGTTAGGGTTAGGGTTAGCGTTAGGGTTAGGGTTAGGGTTAGGGTTAGGGTTAGCGTTAGGGTTAGGGTTAGGGTTAGGGTTAGGGTTATGGTTAGCATTTGAGTTAGGGTTAGGGTAAGCTTAGGGTTAAAGTTAGGGTTTTGGTTAGCGTTAGTGTTAACGTTAGCGTTAGCATTAGCGTTAGGGTTAGCATTTGGGTTAGGTTTAGGGTTAGGGTTAGTTTTAGGGTTAGGGTTAGTGTTAGTGTTAGTTTTAGGGTTAGGGTTAGGGTAAGGGTTAGGGTTAGGGTTAGGGGCTAGGGTTAGGGTTAGGGTTAAGGTTAGGGTTAGGGTTAGGGTTAGGGTTAGGGTTAAGGTTAGGGTTAGGGTAAGGGTTAGGGTTAGGGTTAGGGTTAGCGTTAGCGTTAGGGTTAGCGTTAGCGTTAGCGTTAAGGTTACCATTTGGGATAGGGTTAGGGTAAGGTTAGGGTTAAAGTTACGGTTTTGGTTAGAGTTAGGGTTAGGGTTAGGGTTAGCGATAGCGTTAGCATTAGCGTTAGGGTTAGCATTTGGGTTAGGCTTAGGGTTAGGGTTAGTTTTAGGGTTAGGGTTAGGGTTAGGGTTAGGGTTAGGGTTAGGGTTAGGGTTAGTTTTAGTTTTAGGGTTAGGGTTAGGGTTAGTGTCAGGGTTAGGGTTAGGGATATCGTTAGGGTTAGGGTTAGGGTAAGTGTTAGGGTTAGGGTTAGGGTTAGGGTTAGCATTAGGGTAAGCTTAGGGTTAGGGTTAGTGTAAGGGTTTGTGTTAGGGTTAGGGTTAGTGTTAGGGTTATTGTTAGGGTTATTGTTAGGGTTTGGGTAAATGTTAGGGGTAAGGGTTAAGTTTAGGGTTAGGGTTAGGGTTAGGGTTAGCGTTAGCGTTAGGGTAAGGGTAAGGGTTAGGGTTAGGGTTAGGGTTAGGGTAAGTTTTAGGGTTAGGGTTAGGGTTAGGGTTAGGGTAAGGGTTAGCTTTAGGTTTAGGTTTGGGTTAGGGTTAGGGTTAGGGTTAGGGTTAGGGTTAGCGTTAGGGTTAGCGTTAGGGTTAGGGTTAGGGTTAGGGTTAGGGTAATGGTAAGGGTTAGGGTTAGGGTTAGGGTTAGGGTTAGGGTTAGCGTTACCGTTAGCGTTAGCGTTAGGGTTAGCATTTGAGTTAGGGTTAGGGTAAGCTTAGGGTTAAAGTTAGGGTTTTGGTTAGCGTTAGCGTTAGCATTAGCATTAGCGTTAGGGTTAGCATTTGGGTTAGGTTTAGGGTTAGGGTTAGTTTTAGGGTTAGGGTTAGGGTTAGTGTTAGTGTTAGTGTTAGGGTTAGGGTTAGGGTTAGGGTAAGCTTAGGGTTAAAGTTAGGGTTTTGGTTAGCGTTAGCGTTAGCATTAGCATTAGCGTTAAGGTTACCATTTGGGATAGGGTTAGGGTAAGGTTAGGGTTAAAGTTACGGTTTTGGTTAGAGTTAGGGTTAGCGTTAGCGTTAGCGTTAGGGTTAGCATTTGGGTTAGGCTTAGGGTTAGGGTTAGTTTTAGGGTTAGGGTTAGGGTTAGTGTTAGTGTTAGTGTTAGGGTTAGGGTTAGGGTTAGGGTTAGGGTTAGGGTTATCGTTAGGGTTATGGTTAGGGTTAGGGTAAGTGTTAGGGTTAGGGTTAGGGTTAGGGTTAGGGTTAGGGTTAGGGTTATGGTTAGCATTTGAGTTAGGGTTAGGGTAAGCTTAGGGTTAAAGTTAGGGTTTTGGTTAGCGTTAGCGTTAGCGTTAGGATTAGCGTTAGGGTTAGCATTTGGGTTAGGTTTTGGGTTAGGGTTAGTTTTAGGGTTCGGGTTAGTGTTAGTGTTAGTTTTAGGGTTAGGGTTAGGGTTAGGGTAAGGGTTAGTGTTAGGGTTAGGGTTTAGGGGCTAGGGTTAGGGTTAAGGTTAGGGTTAGGGTTAGGGTTAGGGTTAAGGTTAGGGTTAGGGTTAGGGTTAGGGTTAGGGTAAGGGTTAGGGTTAGGGTTAGGGTTAGGGTTAGCGTTAGCGTTAGCGTTAGCGTTAGCGTTAAGGTTACCATTTGGGATAGGGTTAGGGTAAGGTTAGGGTTAAACTTACGGTTTTGGTTAGAGTTAGGGTTAGGGTTAGGGTTAGCGATAGCGTTAGAATTAGCGTTAGGGTTAGCATTTGGGTTAGGCTTAGGGTTAGGTTTAGTTTTAGGGTTAGGGTTAGGGTTACTGTTAGTGTTAGTTTTAGTGTTAGGGTTAGGGTTAGGGTTAGTGTCAGGGTTAGGGTTAGGATTATCGTTAGGGTTAGGGTTAGGGTTAGGGTTAGGGTAAGTGTTAGGGTTAGGGTTAGGGTTAGGGTTAGGGTTAGCATTAGGGTAAGCTTAGGGTTAGGGTTAGGGTTAGTGTAAGGGTTTGTGTTAGGGTTAGGGTTAGTGTTAGGGTTATTGTTAGGGTTATTGTTAGGGTTAGGATAAATGTTAGGGGTAAGGGTTAAGTTTAGGGTTAGGGTTAGCGTTAGGGTTAGCGTTAGCGTTAGGGTAAGGGTAAGGGTTAGGGTTAGGGTTAGGTTTAGGGTTAGGGTAAGTTTTAGGGTTAGGGTTAGGGTTAGGGTTAGGTTTAGGGTAAGGGTTAGCTTTAGGTTTGGGTTTGGGTTAGGGTTAGGGTTAGGGTTAGGGTTAGGGTTAGCGTTAGGGTTAGGGTTAGGGTTAGGGTTAGGGTAAGGGTAAGGGTTAGCGTTTGCGTTAGCGTTAGCGTTAGCGTTAGCGTTAGCGTTATGGTTAGCATTTGAGTTAGGGTTAGGGTAAGCTTAGGGTTAAAGTTAGGGTTTTGGTTAGCGTTAGCGTTAGCATTAGCTTTAGGGTTAGCATTTGGGTTAGGTTTAGGGTTAGGGTTAGTTTTAGGGTTAGGGTTAGTGTTAGTGTTAGTTTTAGGGTTAGGGTAAGGGTTAGGGTAAGGGTTAGGGTTAGGGTTAGGGGCTAGGGTTAGGGTTAAGGTTAGGGTTAGGGTTAGGGTTAAGGTTAGGGTTAAGGTTAGGGTTAGGGTTAGAGTTAGGGTAAGGGTTAGGGTTAGGGTTAGGGTTAGGGTTAGGGTTAGGGTTAGGGTTAGGGTTAGGGTTAGGGTTAGCGTTAGGGTTAGCGTTAAGGTTACCATTTTGGATAGGGTTAGGGTAAGGTTAGGGTTAAAGTTACGGTTTTTGTTAGAGTTAGGTTTAGGGTTAGGGTTAGCGTTAGCGTTAGCGTTAGGGTTAGCATTTGGGTTAGGCTTAGGGTTAGGGTTAGTTTTAGGGTTAGGGTTAGCGTTAGGGTTAGTGTTATTGTTAGTTTTAGTTTTAGGGTAAGGGTTAGGGTTAGGGTAAGGGTTAGGTTTAGGTTTAGGTTTGTGTTAGGGTTAGGGTTAGGGTTAGGGTTAGGGTTAGCGTTAGGGTTAGGGTTAGGGTTAGGGTTAGCGTTAGCGTTAGGGTTAGGGTTAGGGTTAGGGTTAGCATTTGAGTTAGGGTTAGGGTAAGCTTAGGGTTAAAGTTAGGGTTTTGGTTAGCGTTAGCGTTAGCGTTAGCATTAGCGTTAGGGTTAGCATTTGGGTTAGGTTTAGGGTTAGGGTTACTTTTAGGGTTAGGGTTAGTGTTAGTGTTAGTTTTAGGGTTAGGGTTAGGGTAAGGGTTAGGGTTAGGGTTAGGGGCTAGGGTTAGGGTTAGGGTTAAGGTTAGGGTTAGGGTTAGCATTTGGGTTAGGGTTAGGGTAACCTTAGGGTTAGGGTTAGGGTTAGAATTTGGGTTAGGGTTAGGGTTAGGGTTAGGGTTAGGGTTAGGGTTAGCGTTAGGTTTAGGTTTAGGCTTAGGGTTAGCTTTAGGGTTAGCGTTAGGGTTAGGGTTAGGGTTAGCGTTAGGGTAAGGGTTAGGGTTAGTGTTAGTGGTAAGGGTTAGGGTTAGGGTTAGGGTTAGGGTTAGGGCTAGGGCTAGGGTTAGGGTTAGGGTTAGGGTATGTGTTTGTTACGGTTAGGGTTAGGGTTAGGGTTAGGATTAGGATTAGGATTAGGATTAGGGTTAGGGTAAGGGTTCGGGTTAGGGTTAGGGTTAGGGTTAGCGTTAGCATTAGCGTTAGCGTTAGCGTTAGGGTTAGGTTTGGGGTTTGCATTTGGGTTAGGGTTAGGGTAAGCTTAGGGTTAAAGTTATGGTTTTGGTTAGGGTTAGGGTTAGCGTTAGCGTTAGCATTAGCGTTAGGGTTAGCATTTGGGTTAGGCTTAGGGTTAGGGTTAGTTTTAGGGTTAGTGTTAGTGTTAGTGTTAGTGTTAGTTTTAGGGTTAGGGTTAGGGTTAGGGTTAGGGTAAGGATTAGGGTTAGGGTTAGCGTTAGCGTTAGCGTTAGTGTTAGGGTTACCATTTGGGATAGGGTTAGGGTAAGGTTAGGGTTAAAGTTATGGTTTTGGTTAGGGTTAGGGTTAGCGTTAGGGTTAGGGTTAGCGTTAGCATTAGCGTTAGGGTTAGCATTTGGGTTAGGGTTAGGGTTAGGGTTAGGGTTAGGGGTTAGGGGTTAGGGTTAGGGTTAGGGTTAGGGTTAGTTTTAGGGTTAGGGTTAGGGTAAGGGTTAGGGTTAGGGGTTAGGGGCTAGGGTTAGGGTTAGGGTTAAGGTTAGGGTTAGGGTTAGGGTTAGGGTTAAGGTTAGGGTTAGGGTTAGGGTTATGGTTAGGGTAAGGGTTAGGGTTAGGGTTAGCGTTAGCGTTAGGGTTAGCGTTAGCGTTAGCGTTAAGGTTACCATTTGGGATAGGGTTAGGGTAAGGTTAGGGTTAAAGTTACGGTTTTGGTTAGAGTTAGGGTTAGGGTTAGGGTTAGCGATAGCGTTAGCATTAGCGTTAGGGTTAGCATTTGGGTTAGGCTTAGGGTTAGGGTTAGTTTTAGGGTTAGGGTTAGGGTTAGTGTTAGTGTTAGTGTTAGTTTTAGTTTTAGTGTTAGGGTTAGGGTTAGTGTCAGGGTTAGGGTTAGGATTATAGTTAGGGTTAGGGTTAGGGTTAGGGTAAGTGTTAGGGTTAGGGTTACGGTTAGGGTTAGGGTTAGGGTTAGGGTTAGGGTTAGGGTTAGCATTAGGGTAAGCTTAGGGTTAGGGTTAGGGTTAGTGTAAGGGTTTGTGTTAGGGTTAGGGTTAGTGTTAGGGTTATTGTTACGGTTATTGTTAGGGTTAGGGTAAATGTTAGGGGTAAGGGTTAAGTTTAGGGTTAGGGTTAGCGTTAGGGTTAGCGTTAGGGTAAGGGTAAGGGTTAGGGTTAGGGTTAGGGTTAGGGTTAGGGTAAGTTTTAGGGTGAGGGTTAGGGTTAGGGTTAGGGTTAGGGTTACGGTAAGGGTTAGCTTTAGGTTTAGGTTTGGGTTAGGGTTAGGGTTAGGGTTAGGGTTAGGGTTAGGGTTAGCGTTAGGGTTAGGGTTAGGGTTAGGGTTAGGGTAACGGTAAGGGTTAGGGTTAGGGTTAGGGTTAGGGTTAGCGTTAGCGTTAGCGTTAGCGTTAGGGTTATGGTTAGCATTTGAGTTAGGGTTAGGGTAAGCTTAGGGTTAAAGTTAGGGTTTTGGTTAGCGTTAGCGTTAGCGTTAGCATTAGCTTTAGGGTTAGCATTTGGGTTAGGTTTAGGGTTAGGGTTAGTTTTACGGTTAGGGTTAGTGTTAGTGTTAGTTTTAGGGTTAGGGTAAGGGTTAGGGTTAGGGGCTAGGGTTAGGGTTAAGGTTAGGGTTAGGGTTAGGGTTAAGGTTAGGGTTAAGGTTAGGGTTAGGGTTAGAGTTAGGGTTAGGGTTAGGGTTAGGGTTAGGGTTAGGGTTAGCGTTAGCGTTAGCGTTAGCGTTAAGGTTACCATTTTGGATAGGGTTAGGGTAAGGTTAGGGTTAAAGTTACGGTTTTGGTTAGAGTTAGGGTTAGGGTTAAGGTTAGCGTTAGCGTTAGCGTTAGGGTTAGCATTTGGGTTAGGCTTATGGTTAGGGTTAGTTTTAGGGTTAGGGTTAGCGTTAGGGTTAGTGTTATTGTTAGTTTTAGTTTTAGGGTAAGGGTTAGGGTTAGGGTAAGGGTTAGGTTTAGGTTTAGGTTTGTGTTAGGGTTAGGGTTAGGGTTAGGGTTAGCATTAGGGTTAGGGTTAGGGTTAGCGTTAGGGTTAGGGTTAGGGTTAGGGTTAGGGTTAGGGTTAGGGTTAGCGTTAGGGTTAGGGTTAGGGTTAGGGTTAGGGTTATGGTTAGCATTTGAGTTAGGGTTAGGGTAAGCTTAGGGTTAAAGTTAGGGTTTTGGTTAGCGTTAGTGTTAACGTTAGCGTTAGCATTAGCGTTAGGGTTAGCATTTGGGTTAGGTTTAGGGTTAGGGTTAGTTTTAGGGTTAGGGTTAGTGTTAGTGTTAGTTTTAGGGTTAGGGTTAGGGTAAGGGTTAGGGTTAGGGTTAGGGGCTAGGGTTAGGGTTAGGGTTAAGGTTAGGGTTAGGGTTAGGGTTAGGGTTAGGGTTAGGGTTAAGGTTAGGGTTAGGGTAAGGGTTAGGGTTAGGGTTAGCGTTAGCGTTAGCGTTAGGGTTAGCGTTAGCGTTAGCGTTAAGGTTACCATTTGGGATAGGGTTAGGGTAAGGTTAGGGTTAAAGTTACGGTTTTGGTTAGAGTTAGGGTTAGGGTTAGGGTTAGCGATAGCGTTAGCATTAGCGTTAGGGTTAGCATTTGGGTTAGGCTTAGGGTTAGGGTTAGTTTTAGGGTTAGGGTTAGGGTTAGGGTTAGGGTTAGGGTTAGGGTTAGGGTTAGGGTTAGTTTTAGTTTTAGGGTTAGGGTTAGGGTTAGTGTCAGGGTTAGGGTTAGGGATATCGTTAGGGTTAGGGTTAGGGTAAGTGTTAGGGTTAGGGTTAGGGTTAGGGTTAGCATTAGGGTAAGCTTAGGGTTAGGGTTAGTGTAAGGGTTTGTGTTAGGGTTAGGGTTAGTGTTAGGGTTATTGTTAGGGTTATTGTTAGGGTTAGGGTAAATGTTAGGGGTAAGGGTTAAGTTTAGGGTTAGGGTTAGGGTTAGGGTTAGCGTTAGCGTTAGGGTAAGGGTAAGGGTTAGGGTTAGGGTTAGGGTTAGGGTAAGTTTTAGGGTTAGGGTTAGGGTTAGGGTTAGGGTAAGGGTTAGCTTTAGGTTTAGGTTTGGGTTAGGGTTAGGGTTAGGGTTAGGGTTAGCGTTAGGGTTAGCGTTAGGGTTAGGGTTAGGGTTAGGGTTAGGGTAATGGTAAGGGTTAGGGTTAGGGTTAGGGTTAGGGTTAGGGTTAGCGTTACCGTTAGCGTTAGCGTTAGGGTTAGCATTTGAGTTAGGGTTAGGGTAAGCTTAGGGTTAAAGTTAGGGTTTTGGTTAGCGTTAGCGTTAGCATTAGCATTAGCGTTAGGGTTAGCATTTGGGTTAGGTTTAGGGTTAGGGTTAGTTTTAGGGTTAGGGTTAGGGTTAGTGTTAGTGTTAGTGTTAGGGTTAGGGTTAGGGTTAGGGTAAGCTTAGGGTTAAAGTTAGGGTTTTGGTTAGCGTTAGCGTTAGCATTAGCATTAGCGTTAAGGTTACCATTTGGGATAGGGTTAGGGTAAGGTTAGGGTTAAAGTTACGGTTTTGGTTAGAGTTAGGGTTAGCGTTAGCGTTAGCGTTAGGGTTAGCATTTGGGTTAGGCTTAGGGTTAGGGTTAGTTTTAGGGTTAGGGTTAGGGTTAGTGTTAGTGTTAGTGTTAGGGTTAGGGTTAGGGTTAGGGTTAGGGTTAGGGTTAGGGTTATCGTTAGGGTTAGGGTTAGGGTTAGGGTAAGTGTTAGGGTTAGGGTTAGGGTTAGGGTTAGGGTTAGGGTTAGCATTAGGGTAAGCTTAGGGTTAGGGTTAGGGTTAGTGTAAGGGTTTGTGTTAGGGTTAGGGTTAGGGTTAGCGTTATAGTTAGGGTTATTGTTAGGGTTAGGGTAAGTGTTAGGGTTAGCGTTAGGGTAAGGGTAAGGGTTAGGGTTAGGGTTAGGGTAAGTTTTAGTGT
>NC_091962.1:42500-45000 GCF_031021105.1 Erythrolamprus reginae | reverse complement strand
GTTTTAGGGTTAGGGTTAGGGTTAGGGTTAGGGTAAGGTTTAGGTTTAGGTTTGGGTTTGGGTTAGGGTTAGTGTTAGGGTTAGGGTTAGGGTTACGGTTAGCGTTAGGGTTAGCGTTAGGGTTAGGGTTAGGGTTAGCATTAGCGTTAGCGTTAGCGTTAGCGTTAGCGTTAGCGTTAGGGTTAGCATTTGAGTTAGGGTTAGGGTAAGCTTAGGGTTAAAGTTAGGGTTTTGGTTAGCGTTAGCGTTAGCGTTAGGATTAGCGTTAGGGTTAGCATTTGGGTTAGGTTTAGGGTTAGGGTTAGTTTTAGGGTTAGAGTTAGGGTTAGGGTTAGTTTTAGGGTTAGGGTAAGGGTTAGGGTTAGGGGCTAGGGTTAGGGTTAGGGTTAGGGTTAGGGTTAAGGTTAGGGTTAGGGTTAGGGTTAGGGTAAGGGTTAGGGTTAGGGTTAGGGTTAGGGTTAGGGTTAGCATTAGGGTAAGCTTAGGGTTAGGGTTAGGGTTAGTGTAAGGGTTTGTGTTAGGGTTAGGGTTAGTGTTAGGGTTATTGTTAGGGTTATTGTTAGGGTTAGGGTAAGGGTTAGGGGTAAGGGTTAAGGTTAGGGTTAGGGTTAGGGTTAGGGTTAGGGTTAGGGTTAGCGTTAGGGTAAGGGTAAGGGTTAGGGTTAGGGTTAGGGTAAGTTTTAGGGTTAGGGTTAGGGTTAGGGTAAGGGTTAGGTTTGGGTTTGGGTTAGGGTTAGGGTTAGGGTTAGGGTTAGCGTTAGGGTTAGTGTTAGTGTTAGTGTTAGGGTTAGGGTTAGGGTTAGGGTTAGGGTTAGGGTTAAGGTTAGGGTTAGGGTTAGGGTTAGGGTAAGGGTTAGGGTTAGGGTTAGGGTTAGCATTAGCGTTAGGGTTAGCGTTAGCGTTAGCGTTAAGGTTACCATTTGGGATAGGGTTAGGGTAAGGTTAGGGTTAAAGTTACGGTTTTGGTTAGAGTTAGGGGTTAGGCTTAGGGTTAGGGTTAGTTTTCGGGTTAGGGTTAGTGTTAGTGTTAGTGTTAGTGTTAGTGTTAGTGTTAGTGTTAGTTTTAGTTTTAGTGTTAGGGTTAGGGTTAGGGTTAGTTTCAGGGTTAGGGTTAGGATTATCGTTAGGGTTAGGGTTAGGGTTAGGGTAAGTGTTAGGGTTACGGTTAGGGTTAGGGTTAGGGTTAGGGTTAGGGTTAGGGTTAGGGTTAGGGTTAGTGTAAGGGTTTGTGTTAGGGTTAGGGTTAGTGTTAGGGTTATTGTTAGGGTTATTGTTAGGGTTAGGGTAAATGTTAGGGGTAAGGGTTAAGTTTAGGGTTAGGGTTAGCATTAGGGTTAGCGTTAGCGTTAGGGTAAGGGTAAGGGTTAGGGTTAGGGTTAGGGTTAGGGTTAGGGTAAGGGTTAGCTTTAGGTTTAGGTTTGGGTTAGGGTTAGGGTTAGGGTTAGCGTTAGGGTTAGGGTTAGGGTTAGGGTAAGGGTAAGGGTTAGGGTTAGCGTTTGCGTTAGCGCTAGCGTTAGCGTTAGCGTTATGGTTAGCATTTGAGTTAGGGTTAGGGTAAGCTTAGGGTTAAAGTTAGGGTTTTGGTTAGCGTTAGCGTTAGCGTTAGCATTAGCTTTAGGGTTAGCATTTGGGTTAGGTTTAGGGTTAGGGTTAGTTTTAGGGTTAGGGTTAGTGTTAGTGTTAGTTTTAGGGTTAGGGTTAGGGTAAGGGTTAGGGTTAGGGTTAGGGGCTAGGGTTAGGGTTAAGGTTAGGGTTAGGGTTAGGGTTAGGGTTAAGGTTAGGGTTAAGGTTAGGGTTAGGGTTAGAGTTAGGGTAAGGGTTAGGGTTAGGGTTAGGGTTAGGGTTAGGGTTAGGGTTAGCGTTAGGGTTAGCGTTAGCGTTAGCGTTAAGGTTACCATTTTGGATAGGGTTAGGGTAAGGTTAGGGTTAAAGTTACGGTTTTTGTTAGAGTTAGGTTTAGGGTTAGGGTTAGCGTTAGCGTTAGCGTTAGGGTTAGCATTTGGGTTAGGCTTAGGGTTAGGGTTAGTTTTAGGGTTAGGGTTAGCGTTAGGGTTAGTGTTATTGTTAGTTTTAGTTTTAGGGTAAGGGTTAGGGTTAGGGTAAGGGTTAGGTTTAGGTTTAGGTTTTTGTTAGGGTTAGGGTTAGGGTTAGGGTTAGGGTTAGGGTTAGCGTTAGGGTTAGGGTTAGGGTTAGGGTTAGCGTTAGCATTAGGGTTAGGGTTAGGTTTAGGGTTAGGGTTAGCATTTGAGTTAGGGTTAGGGTAAGCTTAGGGTTAAAGTTAGGGTTTTGGTTAGCGTTAGCGTTAGCGTTAGCATTAGCGTTAGGGTTAGCATTTGGGTTAGGTTTAGGGTTAGGGTTACTTTTAGGGTTAGGGTTAGTGTTAGTGTTAGTTTTAGGGTTAGGGTTAGGGTAAGGGTTAGGGTTAGGGTTAGGGGCTAGGGTTAGGGTTAGGGTTAAGGTTAGGGTTAGGGTTACGGTTAAGGTTAGGGTTAGGGTAAGG
>NC_091962.1:35000-40000 GCF_031021105.1 Erythrolamprus reginae | reverse complement strand
GTTAGGGTTAGGGTAAGTTTTAGGGTTAGGGTTAGGGTTAGGGTTAGGGTTAGGGTTAGGGTTAGGGTTAGGGTAAGGGTAAGGGTAAGGGTTAGCTTTAGGTTTAGGTTTGGGTTAGGGTTAGGGTTAGGGTTAGGGTTAGCGTTAGGGTTAGGGTTAGGGTTAGGGTTAGGGTTAGGGTAAGGGTAAGGGTTAGGGTTAGCGTTAGCGTTAGCGTTAGCGTTAGCGTTAGCGTTAGGGTTATGGTTAGCATTTGAGTTAGGGTTAGGGTAAGCTTAGGGTTAAAGTTAGGGTTTTGGTTAGCGTTAGCGTTAGCGTTAGCATTAGCTTTAGGGTTAGCATTTGGGTTAGGGTTAGTTTTAGGGTTAGGGTTAGGGTTAGTGTTAGTTTTAGGGTTAGGGTAAGGGTTAGGGTTAGGGTTAGGGGCTAGGGTTAGGGTTAAGGTTAGGGTTAGGGTTAGGGTTAGGGTTAAGGTTAGGGTTAAGGTTAGGGTTAGGGTTAGAGTTAGGGTAAGGGTTAGGGTTAGGGTTAGGGTTAGGGTTAGGGTTAGGGTTAGGGTTAGGGTTAGGGTTAGCGTTAGCGTTAGCGTTAGCGTTAGCGTTAGCGTTAGCGTTAAGGTTACCATTTTGAATAGGGTTAGGGTAAGGTTAGGGTTAAAGTTACGGTTTTGGTTAGAGTTAGGTTTAGGGTTAGGGTTAGCGTTAGCGTTAGCGTTAGCGTTAGGGTTAGCATTTGGGTTAGGCTTAGGGTTAGGGTTAGTTTTAGGGTTAGGGTTAGCGTTAGGGTTAGTGTTATTGTTAGTTTTAGTTTTAGTTTTAGGGTAAGGGTTAGGGTTAGGGTAAGGGTTAGGTTTAGGTTTAGGTTTGTGTTAGGGTTAGGGTTAGGGTTAGGGTTAGGGTTAGCATTAGGGTTAGGGTTAGCGTTAGCGTTAGGGTTAGGGTTAGGGTTAGGGTTAGGGTTAGGGTTAGGGTTAGCGTTAGCGTTAGGGTTAGGGTTAGGGTTATGGTTAGCATTTGAGTTAGGGTTAGGGTAAGCTTAGGGTTAAAGTTAGGGTTTTGGTTAGCGTTAGCGTTAACGTTAGCGTTAGCATTAGCGTTAGGGTTAGCATTTGGGTTAGGTTTAGGGTTAGGGTTAGTTTTAGGGTTAGGGTTAGTGTTAGTGTTAGTTTTAGGGTTAGGGTTAGGGTTAGGGTAAGGGTTAGGGTTAGGGTTAGGGGCTAGGGTTAGGGTTAGGGTTAAGGTTAGGGTTAGGGTTAGGGTTAGGGTTAGGGTTAGGGTTAAGGTTAGGGTTAGGGTAAGGGTTAGGGTTAGGGTTAGGGTTAGCGTTAGCGTTAGCGTTAGCGTTAAGGTTACCATTTGGGATAGGGTTAGGGTAAGGTTAGGGTTAAAGTTACGGTTTTGGTTAGAGTTAGGGTTAGGGTTAGGGTTAGCGATAGCGTTAGCATTAGCGTTAGGGTTAGCATTTGGGTTAGGCTTAGGGTTAGGGTTAGTTTTAGGGTTAGGGTTAGGGTTAGGGTTAGGGTTAGGGTTAGTTTTAGTTTTAGTGTTAGGGTTAGGGTTAGTGTCAGGGTTAGGGTTAGGGATATCGTTAGGGTTAGGGTTAGGGTAAGTGTTAGGGTTAGGGTTAGGGTTAGGGTTAGGGTTAGCATTAGGGTAAGCTTAGGGTTAGGGTTAGTGTAAGGGTTTGTGTTAGGGTTAGGGTTACTGTTAGGGTTATTGTTAGGGTTATTGTTAGGGTTAGGGTAAATGTTAGGGGTAAGGGTTAAGTTTAGGGTTAGGGTAAGTGTTAGGGTTAGCGTTAGTGTTAGGGTAAGGGTAAGGGTTAGGGTTAGGGTTAGGGTTAGGGTAAGTTTTAGGGTTAGGGTTAGGGTTAGGGTAAGTGTTAGCTTTAGGTTTAGGTTTGGGTTAGGGTTAGGGTTAGGGTTAGGGTTAGCGTTAGGGTTAGCGTTAGGGTTAGCGTTAGGGTTAGGGTTAGGGTTAGGGTAATGGTAAGGGTTAGGGTTAGGGTTAGGGTTAGGGTTAGCGTTAGCGTTACCGTTAGCGTTAGGGTTAGCATTTGAGTTAGGGTTAGGGTAAGCTTAGGGTTAAAGTTAGGGTTTTGGTTAGCGTTAGCGTTAGCATTAGCATTAGCGTTAGGGTTAGCATTTGGGTTAGGTTTAGGGTTAGGGTTAGTTTTAGGGTTAGGGTTAGTGTTAGTGTTAGTTTTAGGGTTAGGGTAAGAGTTAGGGTTAGGGTTAGGGGCTAGGGTTAGGGTTAGGGTTAGGGTTAAGGTTAGGGTTAGGGTTAGGGTTAGGGTTAGGGTTAAGTTTAGGGTTAGGGTTAGGGTAACGGTTAGGGTTAGGGTTAGGGTTAGCGTTAGGGTTAGCGTTAGCGTTAGCGTTAAGGTTACCATTTGGGATAGGGTTAGGGTAAGGTTAGGGTTAAAGTTACGGTTTTGGTTAGAGTTAGGGTTAGCGTTAGCGTTAGCGTTAGCGTTAGGGTTAGCATTTGGGTTAGGCTTAGGGTTAGGGTTAGTTTTAGGGTTAGGGTTAGGGTTAGTGTTAGTGTTAGTGTTAGTTTTAGTGTTAGGGTTAGGGTTAGGGTTAGGGTTAGGGTTAGGGTTAGGGTTATCGTTAGGGTTAGGGTTAGGGTTAGGGTAAGTGTTAGGGTTAGGGTTAGGGTTAGGGTTAGGGTTAGGGTTAGCATTAGGGTAAGCTTAGGGTTAGGGTTAGGGTTAGTGTAAGGGTTTGTGTTAGGGTTAGGGTTAGGGTTAGCGTTATAGTTAGGGTTATTGTTAGGGTTAGGGTAAGTGTTAGGGTTAGCGTTAGGGTAAGGGTAAGGGTTAGGGTTAGGGTAAGTTTTAGGGTTAGGGTTAGGGTTAGGGTTAGGGTAAGGGTTAGGTTTAGGTTTGGGTTTGGGTTAGGGTTAGGGTTAGGGTTAGGGTTAGGGTTAGCGTTAGGGTTAGTGTTAGGGTTAGGGTTAGCGTTAGGGTTAGAGTTAGGGTTAGGGTTAGGGTTAGGGTTAGGGTTAGGGTTAGGGTTAGGGTTAGGGTTAGGGTTAGGGTTAGGGTTAGGGTTAGGGTTAGCATTAGGGTAAGCTTAGGGTTAGGGTTAGTGTAAGGGTTTGTGTTAGGGTTAGGGTTAGTGTTAGGGTTATTGTTAGGGTTATTGTTAGGGTTAGGGTAAATGTTAGGGGTAAGGGTTAAGTTTAGGGTTAGGGTAAGTGTTAGGGTTAGCGTTAGTGTTAGGGTAAGGGTAAGGGTTAGGGTTAGGGTTAGGGTTAGGGTAAGTTTTAGGGTTAGGGTTAAGGTTAGGGTTAGGGTAAGTGTTAGCTTTAGGTTTAGGTTTGGGTTAGGGTTAGGGTTAGGGTTAGGGTTAGCGTTAGGGTTAGCGTTAGGGTTAGCGTTAGGGTTAGGGTTAGGGTTAGGGTTAGGGTAATGGTAAGGGTTAGGGTTAGGGTTAGGGTTAGGGTTAGGGTTAGGGTTAGCGTTAGCGTTACCGTTACCGTTAGCGTTAGGGTTAGCATTTGAGTTAGGGTTAGGGTAAGCTTAGGGTTAAAGTTAGGGTTTTGGTTAGCGTTAGCGTTAGCATTAGCATTAGCGTTAGGGTTAGCATTTGGGTTAGGTTTAGGGTTAGGGTTAGTTTTAGGGTTAGGGTTAGTGTTAGTTTTAGGGTTAGGGTAAGAGTTAGGGTTAGGGTTAGGGGCTAGGGTTAGGGTTAAGGTTAGGGTTAGGGTTAGGGTTAGGGTTAGGGTTAGGGTTAGGGTTAAGGTTAGGGTTAGGGTTAGGGTAACGGTTAGGGTTAGGGTTAGGGTTAGGGTTAGCGTTAGGGTTAGCGTTAGCGTTAGCGTTAGCGTTAAGGTTACCATTTGGGATAGGGTTAGGGTAAGGTTAGGGTTAAAGTTACGGTTTTGGTTAGAGTTAGGGTTAGCGTTAGCGTTAGCGTTAGGGTTAGCATTTGGGTTAGGCTTAGGGTTAGGGTTAGTTTTAGGGTTAGGGTTAGGGTTAGTGTTAGTGTTAGTGTTAGTGTTAGCTTTAGTGTTAGGGTTAGGGTTAGAGTTAGGGTTAGGGTTAGGGTTAGGGTTAGGGTTATCGTTAGGGTTAGGGTTAGGGTTAGGGTAAGTGTTAGGGTTAGGGTTAGGGTTAGGGTTAGGGTTAGCATTAGGGTAAGCTTAGGGTTAGGGTTAGGGTTAGTGTAAGGGTTTGTGTTAGGGTTAGGGTTAGGGTTAGCGTTATAGTTAGGGTTATTGTTAGGGTTAGGGTAAGTGTTAGGGTTAGCGTTAGGGTAAGGGTAAGGGTTAGGGTTAGGGTAAGTTTTAGGGTTAGGGTTAGGGTTAGGGTTAGGGTAAGGGTTAGGTTTAGGTTTGGGTTTGGGTTAGGGTTAGGGTTAGGGTTAGCGTTAGGGTTAGTGTTAGGGTTAGCGTTAGGGTTAGGGTTAGGGTTAGAGTTAGGGTTAGCGTTAGCGTTAGCGTTAGGGTTAGCGTTAGGGTTAGGGTTAGGGTTAGGGTTAGCATTTGAGTTAGGGTTAGGGTAAGCTTAGGGTTAAAGTTAGGGTTTTGGTTAGCGTTAGCGTTAGCATTAGCGTTAGGGTTAGTATTTGGGTTAGGTTTAGGGTTAGGGTTAGTTTTAGGGTTAGGGTTAGTGTTAGTGTTAGTTTTAGGGTTAGGGTTAGGGTTAGGGTAAGGGTTAGGGTTAGGGTTAAGGTTAGGGTTAGGGTTAGGGTTAAGGTTAGGGTTAGGGTTATGGTAAGGGTTAGGGTTAGGGTTAGCGTTAGCGTTAGGGTTAGCGTTAGGGTTAGCATTTGGGTTAGGCTTAGGGTTAGGGTTAGTTTTAGGGTTAGGGTTAGTGTTAGGGTTAGGGTTAGTGTTAGTGTTAGTGTTAGTTTTAGTTTTAGTGTTAGGGTTAGGGTTAGGGTTATCGTTAGGGTTAGGGTTAGGGTTATGGTTAGGGTTAGGGTAAGTGTTAGGGTTAGGGTAAGTGTTAGGGTTAGGGTTAGGGTTAGGGTTAGCGTTAGCGTTAGCGTT
>NC_091962.1:0-22500 GCF_031021105.1 Erythrolamprus reginae | reverse complement strand
TTTGGGTTAGGGTTAGGGTTAGGGTTAGGGTTAGGGTTAGGGTTAGGGTTAAGGTTAGGGTTAAGGTTAGGGTTAGAGTTAGGGTAAGGGTTAGGGTTAGGGTTAGGGTTAGGGTAAGTTTTAGGGTTAGGGTTAGGGTTAGGGTTAGGGTTAGGGTTAGGGTTAGGGTTAGGGTTAGGGTAAGGGTTAGGGTTAGCGTTAGCGTTAGCGTTAGCGTTAGCGTTAGGGTTATGGTTAGCATTTGAGTTAGGGTTAGGGTAAGCTTAGGGTTAAAGTTAGGGTTTTGGTTAGCGTTAGCGTTAGCGTTAGCATTAGCTTTAGGGTTAGCATTTGGGTTAGGGTTAGTTTTAGGGTTAGGGATAGTGTTAGTGTTAGTTTTAGGGTTAGGGTAAGGGTTAGGGTTAGGGTTAGGGGCTAGGGTTAGGGTTAAGGTTAGGGTTAGGGTTAGGGTTAAGGTTAGGGTTAAGGTTAGGGTTAGAGTTAGGGTAAGGGTTAGGGTTAGGGTTAGGGTTAGGGTAAGTTTTAGGGTTAGGGTTAGGGTTAGGGTTAGGGTTAGGGTTAGGGTAAGGGTAAGGGTTAGCTTTAGGTTTAGGTTTGGGTTAGGGTTAGGGTTAGGGTTAGGGTTAGCGTTAGGGTTAGGGTTAGGGTTAGGGTTAGGGTAAGGGTAAGGGTTAGGGTTAGCGTTAGCGTTAGCGTTAGCGTTAGCGTTAGGGTTATGGTTAGCATTTGAGTTAGGGTTAGGGTAAGCTTAGGGTTAAAGTTAGGGTTTTGGTTAGCGTTAGCGTTAGCGTTAGCATTAGCTTTAGGGTTAGCATTTGGGTTAGGGTTAGTTTTAGGGTTAGGGTTAGTGTTAGTGTTAGTTTTAGGGTTAGGGTAAGGGTTAGGGTTAGGGTTAGGGGCTAGGGTTAGGGTTAAGGTTAGGGTTAGGGTTAGGGTTAGGGTTAAGGTTAGGGTTAAGGTTAGGGTTAGGGTTAGAGTTAGGGTAAGGGTTAGGGTTAGGGTTAGGGTTAGGGTTAGGGTTAGGGTTAGCGTTAGGGTTAGCGTTAGCGTTAGCGTTAAGGTTACCATTTTGGATAGGGTTAGGGTAAGGTTAGGGTTAAAGTTACGGTTTTGGTTAGAGTTAGGTTTAGGGTTAGGGTTAGGGTTAGCGTTAGCGTTAGCGTTAGGGTTAGCATTTGGGTTAGGGTTAGGGTTAGGGTTAGTTTTAGGGTTAGGGTTAGCGTTAGGGTTAGTGTTATTGTTAGTTTTAGTTTTAGGGTAAGGGTTAGGGTTAGGGTAAGGGTTAGGTTTAGGTTTAGGTTTGTGTTAGGGTTAGGGTTAGGGTTAGCATTAGGGTTAGGGTTAGGGTTAGGGTTAGGGTTAGGGTTAGGGTTAGCGTTAGCGTTCGGGTTAGGGTTAGGGTTAGGGTTATGGTTAGCATTTCAGTTAGGGTTAGGGTAAGCTTAGGGTTAAAGTTAGGGTTTTGGTTAGCGTTAGCGTTAGCATTAGCGTTAGGGTTAGCATTTGGGATAGGTTTAGGGTTAGGGTTAGTTTTAGGGTTAGGGTTAGTGTTAGTGTTAGTTTTAGGGTTAGGGTTAGGGTAAGGGTTAGGGTTAGGGTTAGGGGCTAGGGTTAGTGTTAGGGTTAAGGTTAAGGTTAGGGTTAGGGTTAGGGTTAGGGTTAAGGTTAGGGTTAGGGTAAGGGTTAGGGTTAGGGTTAGCGTTAGCGTTAGCGTTAGGGTTAGCGTTAGCGTTTGCGTTAAGGTTACCATTTGGGATAGGGTTAGGGTAAGGTTAGGGTTAAAGTTACGGTTTTGGTTAGAGTTATGGTTAGGGTTAGGGTTAGCGATAGCGTTAGCATTAGCGTTAGGGTTAGCATTTGGGTTAGGCTTAGGGTTAGGGTTAGTTTTAGGGTTAGGGTTAGGGTTAGGGTTAGGGTTAGGGTTAGTTTTAGTTTTAGTAGGGTTAGGGTTAGTGTCAGGGTTAGGGTTAGGGTTAGGGTTATCGTTAGGGTTAGGGTTAGGGTTAGGGTAAGTGTTAGGGTTAGGGTTAGGGTTAGGGTTAGGGTTAGCATTAGGGTAAGCTTAGGGTTAGGGTTAATGTAAGGGTTTGTGTTAGGGTTAGGGTTAGTGTTAGGGTTAGGGTTATCGTTAGGGTTAGGGTTAGGGTAAGTGTTAGGGTTAGGGTTAGGGTTAGGGTTAGCATTAGGGTAAGCTTAGGGTTAGGGTTAGTGTAAGGGTTTGTGTTAGGGTTAGGGTTAGTGTTAGGGTTATTGTTAGGGTTATTGTTAGGGTTAGGGTAAATGTTAGGGGTAAGGGTTAAGTTTAGGGTTAGGGTTAGGGTTAGCGTTAGCGTTAGGGTAAGGGTAAGGGTTAGGGTTAGGGTTAGGGTTAGGGTTAGGGTAAGTTTTAGGGTTAGGGTTAGGGTTAGGGTAAGGGTTAGCTTTAGGTTTAGGTTTGGGTTAGGGTTAGGGTTAGGGTTAGCGTTAGGGTTAGCGTTAGGGTTAGGGTTAGGGTTAGGGTTAGGGTAATGGTAAGGGTTAGGGTTAGGGTTAGGGTTAGCGTTAGCGTTAGCGTTAGCATTTGAGTTAGGGTTAGGGTAAGCTTAGGGTTAAAGTTAGGGTTTTGGTTAGCGTTAGCGTTAGCGTTAGCGTTAGCATTAGCATTAGCGTTAGGGTTAGCATTTGGGTTAGGTTTAGGGTTAGGGTTAGTTTTAGGGTTAGGGTTAGTGTTAGTGTTAGTTTTAGGGTTAGGGTAAGAGTGAGGGTTAGGGTTAGGGGCTAGGGTTAGGGTTAGGGTTAAGGTTAGGGTTAGGGTTAGGGTTAGGGTTAGGGTTAGGGTTAAGGTTAGGGTTAGGGTTAGGGTAACGGTTAGGGTTAGGGTTAGGGTTAGGGTTAGCGTTAGGGTTAGCGTTAGCGTTAGCGTTAGCGTTAAGGTTACCATTTGGGATAGGGTTAGGGTAAGGTTAGGGTTAAAGTTACGGTTTTGGTTAGAGTTAGGGTTAGGGTTAGCGTTAGCGTTAGCGTTAGCGTTAGGGTTAGCATTTGGGTTAGGCTTAGGGTTAGGGTTAGTTTTAGGGTTAGGGTTAGGGTTAGTGTTAGTGTTAGTGTTAGTTTTAGTGTTAGGGTTAGGGTTAGGGTTAGGGTTATCGTTAGGGTTAGGGTTATCGTTAGGGTTAGGGTTAGGGTTAGGGTAAGTGTTAGGGTTAGGGTTAGGGTTAGGGTTAGGGTTAGCATTAGGGTAAGCTTAGGGTTAGGGTTAGGGTTAGTGTAAGGGTTTGTGTTAGGGTTAGGGTTAGCGTTATAGTTAGGGTTATTGTTAGGGTTAGGGTAAGTGTTAGGGTTAGCGTTAGGGTAAGGGTAAGGGTTAGGGTTAGGGTTAGGGTAAGTTTTAGGGTTAGGGTTAGGGTTAGGGTTAGGGTAAGGGTTAGGTTTAGGTTTGGGTTTGGGTTAGGGTTAGGGTTAGGGTTAGCGTTAGGGTTAGTGTTAGGGTTAGCGTTAGGGTTAGGGTTAGAGTTAGGGTTAGCGTTAGGGTTAGCGTTAGGGTTAGCGTTAGGGTTAGGGTTAGGGTTAGCATTTGAGAGGGTTAGGGTAAGCTTAGGGTTAAAGTTAGGGTTTTGGTTAGCGTTAGCGTTAGCGTTAGCGTTAGCATTATGGTTAGCGTTAGGGTTAGGGTTAGGGTTAGCATTTGAGTTAGGGTTAGGGTAAGCTTAGGGTTAAAGTTAGGGTTTTGGTTAGCGTTAGCGTTAGCATTAGCGTTAGGGTTAGTATTTGGGTTAGGTTAGGGTTAGGGTTAGGGTTAAGGTTAGGGTTAGGGTTAGGGTAAGGGTTAGGGTTAGGGTTAGCGTTAGCGTTAGGGTTAGCGTTAGGGTTAGGGTTAGGGTTAGGGTTAGGGTTAGGGTTAGGGTTAGGGTTAGGGTTAGGGTTAGGGTTAGGGTTAGGGTTAGGGTTAGGGTTAGGGTTAGGGTTAGGGTTAGGGTTAGGGTTAGGGTTAGGGTTAGGGTTAGGGTTAGGGTTAGGGTTAGGGTTAGGGTTAGGGTTAGGGTAAGGGTAAGGGTTAGGGTTAGCGTTAGCGTTAGCGTTAGGGTTAGCGTTAGGGTTAGCATTTGGGTTAGGCTTAGGGTTAGGGTTAGTTTTAGGGTTAGGGTTAGTGTTAGGGTTAGTGTTAGTGTTAGTTTTAGTTTTAGTGTTAGGGTTAGTGTTAGGGTTATGGTTAGGGTTATCGTTAGGGTTAGGGTTAGGGTTATGGTTAGGGTTAGGGTTAGGGTAAGTGTTAGGGTTAGGGTAAGTGTTAGGGTTAGGGTTAGGGTTAGGGTTAGGGTTAGGGTTAGCGTTAGCGTTAGCGTTAGCGTTAGGGTAAGCTTAGGGTTAGGGTTAGGGTTAGTGTAAGGGTTTGTGTTAGGGTTAGGGTTAGTGTTAGGGTTATTGTTAGGGTTATTGTTAGGGTTAGGGTAAGTGTTTGGGGTAAGGGTTAAGGTTAGGGTTAGGGTTAGGGTTAGCGTTAGCGTTAGGGTAAGGGTAAGGGTTAGGGTTAGGGTTAGGGTTAGGGTAAGTTTTAGGGTTAGGGTTAGGGTTAGGGTAAGGTTTAGGTTTAGGTTTAGGTTTGGGTTAGGGTTAGTGTTAGGGTTAGGGTTAGGGTTACGGTTAGCGTTAGGGTTAGCGTTAGGGTTAGGGTTAGCGTTAGCGTTAGCGTTAGCGTAAGGGTTAGCATTTGAGTTAGGGTTAGGGTAAGCTTAGGGTTAAAGTTAGGGTTTTGGTTAGCGTTAGCGTTAGCGTTAGCATTAGCGTTAGGGTTAGCATTTGGGTTAGGTTTAGGGTTAGTGTTAGTTTTAGGGTTAGGGTTAGTGTTAGTGTTAGTTTTAGGGTTAGGGTAAGGGTTAGGGTTAGGGTTAGGGTTAGGGGCTAGGGTTAGGGTTAGGGTTAAGGTTAGGGTTAGGGTTAGGGTTAGGGTTAGGGTAAGGGTTAGGGTTAGGGTTAGGGTTAGGGTTAGGGTTAGGGTTAGCATTAGGGTAAGCTTAGGGTTAGGGTTAGGGTTAGTGTAAGGGTTTGTGTTAGGGTTAGGGTTAGTGTTAGGGTTATTGTTAGGGTTATTGTTAGGGCTAGGGTAAGTGTTAGGGGTAAGGGTTAAGGTTAGGGTTAGGGTTAGGGTTAGGGTTAGGGTAAGGGTAAGGGTTAGGGTTAGGGTTAGGGTAAGTTTTAGGGTTAGGGTTAGGGTTAGGGTAAGGGTTAGGTTTGGGTTTGAGTTAGGGTTAGGGTTAGGGTTAGGGTTAGGGTTAGGGTTAGGGTTAGGGTTAGGGTTAGCGTTAGGGTTAGGGTTAGGGTTATGGTTAGCATTTGAGTTAGGGTTAGGGTAAGCTTAGGGTTAAAGTTAGGGTTTTGGTTAGCGTTAGCGTTAGCGTTAGCATTAGCGTTAGGGTTAGCATTTGGGTTAGGTTTTGGGTTAGGGTTAGTTTTAGGGTTCGGGTTAGTGTTAGTGTTAGTTTTAGGGTTAGGGTTAGGGTAAGGGTTAGGGTTAGGGTTAGGGGTTAGGGGCTAGGGTTAGGGTTAGGGTTAAGGTTAGGGTTAGGGTTAGGGTTAGGGTTAAGGTTAGGGTTAGGGTTAGGGTAAGGGTTAGGGTTAGGGTTAGGGTTAGGGTTAGGGTTAGCGTTAGCGTTAGCATTAGCGTTAGGGTTAGCGTTAGCGTTAGCGTTAAGGTTACCATTTGGGATAGGGTTAGGGTAAGGTTAGGGTTAAAGTTACGGTTTTGGTTAGAGTTAGGGTTAGGGTTAGGGTTAGGGTTAGCGATAGCGTTAGAATTAGCGTTAGGGTTAGCATTTGGATTAGGCTTAGGGTTAGGTTTAGTTTTAGGGTTAGGGTTAGGGTTACTGTTAGTGTTAGTGTTAGTTTTAGTTTTAGTGTTAGGGTTAGGGTTAGTGTCAGGGTTAGGGTTAGGATTATCGTTAGGGTTAGGGTTAGGGTTAGGGTAAGTGTTAGGGTTAGGGTTAGGGTTAGGGTTAGGGTTAGGGTTAGGGTTAGCATTAGGGTAAGCTTAGGGTTAGGGTTAGGGTTAGTGTAATGGTTTGTGTTAGGGTTAGGGTTAGTGTTAGGGTTATTGTTAGGGTTATTGTTAGGGTTAGGGTAAATGTTAGGGGTAAGGGTTAAGTTTAGAGTTAGGGTTAGCGTTAGGGTTAGCGTTAGCGTTAGGGTAAGGGTAAGGGTTAGGGTTAGGGTTAGGGTTAGGTTTAGGGTTAGGGCAAGTTTTAGGGTTAGGGTTAGGGTTAGGGTTAGGGTTAGGGTTAGGGTAAAGGTTAGCTTTAGGTTTAGGTTTGGGTTAGGGTTAGGGTTAGGGTTAGGGTTAGGGTTAGCGTTAGGGTTAGGGTTAGGGTTAGGGTTAGGGTAAGGGTAAGGGTTAGGGTTAGCGTTTGCGTTAGCGTTAGCGTTAGCGTTAGCGTTAGCGTTATGGTTAGCATTTGAGTTAGGGTTAGGGTAAGCTTAGGGTTAAAGTTAGGGTTTTGGTTAGCGTTAGCGTTAGCGTTAGCATTAGCTTTAGGGTTAGCATTTGGGTTAGGTTTAGGGTTAGGGTTAGTTTTAGGGTTAGGGTTAGTGTTAGTGTTAGTTTTAGGGTTAGGGTAAGGGTTAGGGTTAGGGTTAGGGGCTAGGGTTAGGGTTAAGGTTAGGGTTAGGGTTAGGGTTAGGGTTAAGGTTAGGGTTAAGGTTAGGGTTAGGGTTAGGGTTAGAGTTAGGGTAAGGGTTAGGGTTAGGGTTAGGGTTAGCGTTAGCGTTAGCGTTAGCGTTAGCGTTAAGGTTACCATTTTGGATAGGGTTAGGGTAAGGTTAGGGTTAAAGTTACGGTTTTGGTTAGAGTTAGGTTTAGGTTTAGGGTTAGGGTTAGCGTTAGCGTTAGCGTTAGGGTTAGCATTTGGGTTAGGCTTAGGGTTAGGGTTAGTTTTAGGGTTAGGGTTAGCGTTAGGGTTAGTGTTATTGTTAGTTTTAGTTTTAGGGTAAGGGTTAGGGTTAGGGTAAGGGTTAGGTTTAGGTTTAGGTTTGTGTTAGGGTTAGGGTTAGGGTTAGCATTAGGGTTAGGGTTAGGGTTAGGGTTAGGGTTAGGGTTAGGGTTAGGGTTAGGGTTAGCGTTAGCGTTCGGGTTAGGGTTAGGGTTAGGGTTAGGGTTAGCGTTAGCGTTAGCGTTAGTGTTAGGGTAAGCTTAGGGTTATGGTTAGGGTTAGTGTAAGGGTTTGTGTTAGGGTTAGGGTTAGAGTTAGGGTTATTGTTAGGGTTATTGTTAGGGTTATTGTTAGGGTTAGGGTAAGTGTTTGGGGTAAGGGTTAAGGTTAGGGTTAGGGTTAGGGTTAGCGTTAGCGTTAGGGTAAGGGTAAGGGTTAGGGTTAGGGTAAGTTTTAGGGTTAGGGTTAGGGTTAGGGTTAGGGTAAGGTTTAGGTTTAGGTTTAGGTTTGGGTTAGGGTTAGTGTTAGGGTTAGGGTTAGGGTTAGGGTTACGGTTAGCGTTAGGGTTAGCGTTAGGGTTAGGGTTAGGGTTAGGGTTAGCGTTAGCGTTAGCGTTAGCGTTAGCGTTAGCATTTGAGTTAGGGTTAGGGTAAGCTTAGGGTTAAAGTTAGGGTTTTGGTTAGCGTTAGCGTTAGCGTTAGGATTAGCGTTAGGGTTAGCATTTGGGTTAGGTTTAGGGTTAGGGTTAGTTTTAGGGTTAGGGTTAGGGTTAGGGTTAGGGTTAGTTTTAGGGTTAGGGTAAGGGTTAGGGTTAGGGGCTAGGGTTAGGGTTAGGGTTAGGGTTAGGGTTAAGGTTAGGGTTAGGGTTAGGGTTAGGGCAAGGGTTAGGGTTAGGGTTAGGGTTAGGGTTAGCATTAGGGTAAGCTTAGGGTTAGGGTTAGGGTTAGTGTAAGGGTTTGTGTTAGGGTTAGGGTAAGTGTTAGGGTTATTGTTAGGGTTATTGTTAGGGTTAGGGTAAGGGTTAGGGGTAAGGGTTAAGGTTAGGGTTAGGGTTAGGGTTAGGGTTAGGGTTAGGGTTAGGGTTAGGGTTAGCGTTAGGGTAAGGGTAAGGGTTAGGGTTAGGGTTAGGGTAAGTTTTAGGGTTAGGGTTAGGGTTAGGGTAAGGGTTAGGTTTGGGTTTGGGTTAGGGTTAGGGTTAGGGTTAGGGTTAGCGTTAGGGTTAGTGTTAGTGTTAGGGTTAGGGTTAGGGTTAGGGTTAGGGTTAAGGTTAGGGTTAGGGTTAGGGTTAGGGTTAGGGTAAGGGTTAGGGTTAGGGTTAGGGTTAGCATTAGCGTTAGGGTTAGCGTTAGCGTTAAGGTTACCATTTGGGATAGGGTTAGGGTAAGGTTAGGGTTAAAGTTACGGTTTTGGTTAGAGTTATGGTTAGGGTTAGGGTTAGCGATAGCGTTAGCATTAGCGTTAGGGTTAGCATTTGGGTTAGGCTTAGGGTTAGGGTTAGTTTTAGGGTTAGGGTTAGGGTTAGGGTTAGGGTTAGTTTTAGTTTTAGTAGGGTTAGGGTTAGTGTCAGGGTTAGGGTTAGGGTTATCGTTAGGGTTAGGGTTAGGGTTAGGGTAAGTGTAAGTGTTAGGGTTAGGGTTAGGGTTAGGGTTAGCATTAGGGTAAGCTTAGGGTTAGGGTTAGTGTAAGGGTTTGTGTTAGGGTTAGGGTTAGTGTTAGGGTTAGGGTTATCGTTAGGGTTAGGGTTAGGGTAAGTGTTAGGGTTAGGGTTAGGGTTAGGGTTAGCATTAGGGTAAGCTTAGGGTTAGGGTTAGTGTAAGGGTTTGTGTTAGGGTTAGGGTTAGTGTTAGGGTTATTGTTAGGGTTATTGTTAGGGTTAGGGTAAATGTTAGGGGTAAGGGTTAAGTTTAGGGTTAGGGTTAGGGTTAGCGTTAGCGTTAGGGTAAGGGTAAGGGTTAGGGTTAGGGTTAGGGTTAGGGTTAGGGTAAGTTTTAGGGTTAGGGTTAGGGTTAGGGTAAGGGTTAGCTTTAGGTTTAGGTTTGGGTTAGGGTTAGGGTTAGGGTTAGCGTTAGGGTTAGCGTTAGGGTTAGGGTTAGGGTTAGGGTTAGGGTAATGGTAAGGGTTAGGGTTAGGGTTAGGGTTAGCGTTAGCGTTAGCGTTAGCATTTGAGTTAGGGTTAGGGTAAGCTTAGGGTTAAAGTTAGGGTTTTGGTTAGCGTTAGCGTTAGCGTTAGCGTTAGCATTAGCATTAGCATTAGCGTTAGGGTTAGCATTTGGGTTAGGTTTAGGGTTAGGGTTAGTTTTAGGGTTAGGGTTAGTGTTAGTGTTAGTTTTAGGGTTAGGGTAAGAGTGAGGGTTAGGGTTAGGGGCTAGGGTTAGGGTTAGGGTTAAGGTTAGGGTTAGGGTTAGGGTTAGGGTTAGGGTTAAGGTTAGGGTTAGGGTTAGGGTAACGGTTAGGGTTAGGGTTAGGGTTAGGGTTAGCGTTAGCGTTAGCGTTAGCGTTAGCGTTAGCGTTAAGGTTACCATTTGGGATAGGGTTAGGGTAAGGTTAGGGTTAAAGTTACGGTTTTGGTTAGAGTTAGGGTTAGGGTTAGCGTTAGCGTTAGCGTTAGCGTTAGGGTTAGCATTTGGGTTAGGCTTAGGGTTAGGGTTAGTTTTAGGGTTAGGGTTAGGGTTAGGGTTAGTGTTAGTGTTAGTGTTAGTTCTAGTGTTAGGGTTAGGGTTAGGGTTAGGGTTAGGGTTAGGGTTATCGTTAGGGTTAGGGTTAGGGTTAGGGTAAGTGTTAGGGTTAGGGTTAGGGTTAGGGTTAGGGTTAGCATTAGGGTAAGCTTAGGGTTAGGGTTAGGGTTAGTGTAAGGGTTTGTGTTAGGGTTAGGGTTAGCGTTATAGTTAGGGTTATTGTTAGGGTTAGGGTAAGTGTTAGGGTTAGCGTTAGGGTAAGGGTAAGGGTTAGGGTTAGGGTTAGGGTAAGTTTTAGGGTTAGGGTTAGGGTTAGGGTTAGGGTAAGGGTTAGGTTTAGGTTTGGGTTTGGGTTAGGGTTAGGGTTAGGGTTAGGGTTAGCGTTAGGGTTAGTGTTAGGGTTAGCGTTAGGGTTAGGGTTAGGGTTAGAGTTAGGGTTAGCGTTAGCGTTAGCGTTAGGGTTAGCGTTAGGGTTAGGGTTATGGTTAGCATTTGAGAGGGTTAGGGTAAGCTTAGGGTTAAAGTTAGGGTTTTGGTTAGCGTTAGCGTTAGCGTTAGCGTTAGCATTATGGTTAGCGTTAGGGTTAGGGTTAGGGTTAGCATTTGAGTTAGGGTTAGGGTAAGCTTAGGGTTAAAGTTAGGGTTTTGGTTAGCGTTAGCGTTAGCATTAGCGTTAGGGTTAGTATTTGGGTTAGGTTTAGGGTTAGGGTTAGTTTTAGGGTTAGGGTTAGTGTTAGTGTTAGTTTTAGGGTTAGGGTTAGGGTTAGGGTAAGGGTTAGGGTTAGGGTTAAGGTTAGGGTTAGGGTTAGGGTTAAGGTTAGGGTTAGGGTTAGGGTAAGGGTTAGGGTTAGGGTTAGCGTTAGCGTTAGGGTTAGCGTTAGGGTTAGCATTTGGGTTAGGCTTAGGGTTAGGGTTAGTTTTAGGGTTAGGGTTAGTGTTAGGGTTAGTGTTAGTGTTAGTTTTAGTTTTAGTGTTAGGGTTAGTGTTAGGGTTAGGGTTAGGGTTATCGTTAGGGTTAGGGTTAGGGTTATGGTTAGGGTTAGGGTTAGGGTAAGTGTTAGGGTTAGGGTAAGTGTTAGGGTTAGGGTTAGGGTTAGGGTTAGGGTTAGGGTTAGCGTTAGCGTTAGCGTTAGCGTTAGGGTAAGCTTAGGGTTAGGGTTAGGGTTAGTGTAAGGGTTTGTGTTAGGGTTAGGGTTAGTGTTAGGGTTATTGTTAGGGTTATTGTTAGGGTTAGGGTAAGTGTTTGGGGTAAGGGTTAAGGTTAGGGTTAGGGTTAGGGTTAGGGTTAGGGTTAGCGTTAGCGTTAGGGTAAGGGTAAGGGTTAGGGTTAGGGTTAGGGTAAGTTTTAGGGTTAGGGTTAGGGTTAGGGTAAGGTTTAGGTTTAGGTTTAGGTTTGGGTTAGGGTTAGTGTTAGGGTTAGGGTTACGGTTAGCGTTAGGGTTAGCGTTAGGGTTAGGGTTAGCGTTAGCGTTAGCGTTAGCGTTAGCGTTAGCGTAAGGGTTAGCATTTGAGTTAGGGTTAGGGTAAGCTTAGGGTTAAAGTTAGGGTTTTGGTTAGCGTTAGCGTTAGCGTTAGCATTAGCGTTAGGGTTAGCATTTGGGTTAGGTTTAGGGTTAGTGTTAGTTTTAGGGTTAGGGTTAGGGTTAGTGTTAGTTTTAGGGTTAGGGTAAGGGTTAGGGTTAGGGTTAGGGGCTAGGGTTAGGGTTAGGGTTAGGGTTAGGGTTAAGGTTAGGGTTAGGGTTAGGGGTAGGGTTAGCATTAGGGTAAGCTTAGGGTTAGGGTTAGGGTTAGTGTAAGGGTTTGTGTTAGGGTTAGGGTTAGTGTTAGGGTTATTGTTAGGGTTATTGTTAGGGCTAGGGTAAGTGTTAGGGGTAAGGGTTAAGGTTAGGGTTAGGGTTAGGGTTAGGGTTAGGGTAAGGGTAAGGGTTAGGGTTAGGGTTAGGGTAAGTTTTAGGGTTAGGGTTAGGGTTAGGGTAAGGGTTAGGTTTGGGTTTGGGTTAGGGTTAGGGTTAGGGTTAGGGTTAGCGTTAGGGTTAGGGTTAGGGTTATGGTTAGCATTTGAGTTAGGGTTAGGGTAAGCTTAGGGTTAAAGTTAGGGTTTTGGTTAGCGTTAGCGTTAGCGTTAGCATTAGCGTTAGGGTTAGCATTTGGGTTAGGTTTTGGGTTAGGGTTAGTTTTAGGGTTCGGGTTAGTGTTAGTGTTAGTTTTAGGGTTAGGGTTAGGGTAAGGGTTAGGGTTAGGGTTAGGGGTTAGGGGCTAGGGTTAGGGTTAGGGTTAAGGTTAGGGTTAGGGTTAGGGTTAGGGTTAAGGTTAGGGTTAGGGTTAGGGTTAGGGTAAGGGTTAGGGTTAGGGTTAGGGTTAGGGTTAGGGTTAGGGTTAGCGTTAGCGTTAGCATTAGCGTTAGGGTTAGCGTTAGCGTTAGCGTTAAGGTTACCATTTGGGATAGGGTTAGGGTAAGGTTAGGGTTAAAGTTACGGTTTTGGTTAGAGTTAGGGTTAGGGTTAGGGTTAGGGTTAGCGATAGCGTTAGAATTAGCGTTAGGGTTAGCATTTGGATTAGGCTTAGGGTTAGGTTTAGTTTTAGGGTTAGGGTTAGGGTTACTGTTAGTGTTAGTGTTAGTTTTAGTTTTAGTGTTAGGGTTAGGGTTAGTGTCAGGGTTAGGGTTAGGATTATCGTTAGGGTTAGGGTTAGGGTTAGGGTAAGTGTTAGGGTTAGGGTTAGGGTTAGGGTTAGGGTTAGGGTTAGGGTTAGCATTAGGGTAAGCTTAGGGTTAGGGTTAGGGTTAGTGTAATGGTTTGTGTTAGGGTTAGGGTTAGTGTTAGGGTTATTGTTAGGGTTATTGTTAGGGTTAGGGTAAATGTTAGGGGTAAGGGTTAAGTTTAGGGTTAGGGTTAGCGTTAGGGTTAGCGTTAGCGTTAGGGTAAGGGTAAGGGTTAGGGTTAGGGTTAGGTTTAGGGTTAGGGTAAGTTTTAGGGTTAGGGTTAGGGTTAGGGTTAGGGTTAGGGTTAGGGTAAAGGTTAGCTTTAGGTTTAGGTTTGGGTTAGGGTTAGGGTTACGGTTAGGGTTAGCGTTAGGGTTAGGGTTAGGGTTAGGGTTAGGGTAAGGGTAAGGGTTAGGGTTAGCGTTTGCGTTAGCGTTAGCGTTAGCGTTAGCGTTATGGTTAGCATTTGAGTTAGGGTTAGGGTAAGCTTAGGGTTAAAGTTAGGGTTTTGGTTAGCGTTAGCGTTAGCGTTAGCATTAGCTTTAGGGTTAGCATTTGGGTTAGGTTTAGGGTTAGGGTTAGTTTTAGGGTTAGGGTTAGTGTTAGTGTTAGTTTTAGGGTTAGGGTAAGGGTTAGGGTTAGGGTTAGGGTTAGGGGCTAGGGTTAGGGTTAAGGTTAGGGTTAGGGTTAGGGTTAGGGTTAAGGTTAGGGTTAAGGTTAGGGTTAGGGTTAGAGTTAGGGTAAGGGTTAGGGTTAGGGTTAGGGTTAGGGTTAGGGTTAGGGTTAGCGTTAGGGTTAGCGTTAGCGTTAGCGTTAAGGTTACCATTTTGGATAGGGTTAGGGTAAGGTTAGGGTTAAAGTTACGGTTTTTGTTAGAGTTAGGTTTAGGGTTAGGGTTAGCGTTAGCGTTAGCGTTAGGGTTAGCATTTGGGTTAGGCTTAGGGTTAGGGTTAGTTTTAGGGTTAGGGTTAGCGTTAGGGTTAGTGTTATTGTTAGTTTTAGTTTTAGGGTAAGGGTTAGGGTTAGGGTAAGGGTTAGGTTTAGGTTTAGGTTTGTGTTAGGGTTAGGGTTAGGGTTAGGGTTAGGGTTAGGGTTAGCGTTAGCGTTAGCGTTAGGGTTAGGGTTAGGGTTAGGGTTAGCGTTAGCGTTAGGGTTAGGGTTAGGTTTAGGGTTAGGGTTAGCATTTGAGTTAGGGTTAGGGTAAGCTTAGGGTTAAAGTTAGGGTTTTGGTTAGCGTTAGCGTTAGCGTTAGCATTAGCGTTAGGGTTAGCATTTGGGTTAGGTTTAGGGTTAGGGTTACTTTTAGGGTTAGGGTTAGTGTTAGTGTTAGTTTTAGGGTTAGGGTTAGGGTAAGGGTTAGGGTTAGGGTTAGGGGCTAGGGTTAGGGTTAGGGTTAAGGTTAGGGTTAGGGTTAGGGTTAGGGTTAAGGTTAGGGTTAGGGTAAGGGTTAGGGTTAGGGTTAGGGTTAGCGTTAGCGTTAGGGTTAGCGTTAGCGTTAGCGTTAAGGTTACCATTTGGGATAGGGTTAGGGTAAGGTTAGGGTTAAAGTTACGGTTTTGGTTAGAGTTAGGGTTAGGGTTAGGGTTAGCGATAGCGTTAGCATTAGCGTTAGGGTTAGCATTTGGGTTAGGCTTAGGGTTAGGGTTAGTTTTAGGGTTAGGGTTAGGGTTAGGGTTAGGGTTAGTTTTAGTTTTAGTGTTAGGGTTAGGGTTAGTGTCAGGGTTAGGGTTAGGGTTATCGTTAGGGTTAGGGTTAGGGTTAGGGTAAGTGTTAGGGTTAGGGTAAGTGTTAGGGTTAGGGTTAGGGTTAGGGTTAGGGTTAGGGTTAGGGTTAGGGTTAGCGTTAGCGTTAGCGTTAGTGTTAGGGTAAGCTTAGGGTTAGGGTTAGGGTTAGTGTAAGGGTTTGTGTTAGGGTTAGGGTTAGTGTTAGGGTTATTGTTAGGGTTATTGTTAGGGTTAGGGTAAGTGTTTGGGGTAAGGGTTAAGGTTAGGGTTAGGGTTAGCGTTAGCGTTAGCATTAGCGTTAGGGTAAGGGTAAGGGTTAGGGTTAGGGTAAGTTTTAGGGTTAGGGTTAGGGTTAGGGTTAGGGTTAGGGTAAGGTTTAGGTTTAGGTTTGGGTTAGGGTTAGGGTTAGTGTTAGGGTTAGGGTTAGGGTTACGGTTAGCGTTAGGGTTAGCGTTAGGGTTAGGGTTAGGTTTAGGGTTAGGGTTAGCGTTAGCATTAGCGTTAGGGTTAGCGTTAGGGTTAGCATTTGAGTTAGGGTTAGGGTAAGCTTAGGGTTAAAGTTAGGGTTTTGGTTAGCGTTAGCGTTAGCGTTAGGATTAGCGTTAGGGTTAGCATTTGGGTTAGGTTTAGGGTTAGGGTTAGTTTTAGGGTTAGGGTTAGGGTTAGTGTTAGTTTTAGGGTTAGGGTAAGGGTTAGGGTTAGGGTTAGGGGCTAGGGTTAGGGTTAGGGTTAAGGTTAGGGTTAGGGTTAGGGTTAGGGTAAGGGTTAGGGTTAGGGTTAGGGTTAGGGTTAGCATTAGGGTAAGCTTAGGGTTAGGGTTAGGGTTAGTGTAAGGGTTTGTGTTAGGGTTAGGGTTAGTGTTAGGGTTATTGTTAGGGTTATTGTTAGGGTTAGGGTAAGGGTTAGGGGTAAGGGTTAGCGTTAGGGTTAGGGTAAGGGTTAGGGTTAGGGTTAGGGTAAGTTTTAGGGTTAGGGTTAGGGTTAGGGTAAGGGTTAGGTTTGGGTTTGGGTTAGGGTTAGGGTTAGGGTTAGGGTTAGCGTTAGGGTTAGTGTTAGTGTTAGGGTTAGCGTTAGGGTTAGGGTTAGGGTTAGCATTTGAGTTAGGGTTAAGGTAAGCTTAGGGTTAAAGTTAGGGTTTTGGTTAGCGTTAGCGTTAGCATTAGCGTTAGGGTTAGCATTTGGGTTAGGTTTAGGGTTAGGGTTAGTTTTAGGGTTCGGGTTAGTGTTAGTGTTAGTTTTAGGGTTAGGGTTAGGGTAAGGGTTAGGGTTAGGGTTTGGGGTTAGGGGCTAGGGTTAGGGTTAGGGTTAAGGTTAGGGTTAGGGTTAGGGTTAGGGTTAGGGTTAAGGTTAGGGTTAGGGTTAGGGTTAGGGTAAGGGTTAGGGTTAGGGTTAGGGTTAGGGTTAGCATTAGGGTTAGCGTTAGCGTTAGCGTTAAGCTTACCATTTGGGATAGGGTTAGGGTAAGGTTAGGGTTAAAGTTACGGTTTTGGTTAGAGTTAGGGGTTAGGCTTAGGGTTAGGGTTAGTTTTAGGGTTAGGGTTAGGGTTAGGGTTAGGGTTAGTGTTAGTTTTAGTTTTAGTGTTAGGGTTAGGGTTAGGGTTAGTGTCAGGGTTAGGGTTAGGATTATCGTTAGGGTTAGGGTTAGGGTTAGGGTAAGTGTTAGGGTTACGGTTAGGGTTACGGTTACGGTTAGGGTTAGGGTTAGGGTTAGGGTTAGGGTTAGGGTTAGTGTAAGGGTTTGTGTTAGGGTTAGGGTTAGTGTTAGGGTTATTGTTAGGGTTATTGTTAGGGTTAGGGTAAATGTTAGGGGTAAGGGTTAAGTTTAGGGTTAGGGTTAGCATTAGGGTTAGCGTTAGGGTTAGGGTAAGGGTAAGGGTTAGGGTTAGGGTTAGGTTTAGGGTTAGGGTAAGTTTTAGGGTTAGGGTTAGGGTTAGGGTTAGGGTAAGGGTTAGCTTTAGGTTTATGTTTGGGTTAGGGTTAGGGTTAGGGTTAGGGTTAGGGTTAGGGTTAGCGTTAGGGTTAGGGTTAGGGTTAGGGTTAGGGTAAGGGTAAGGGTTAGGGTTAGCGTTAGGGTTAGCGTTAGCGTTAGCGTTAGGGTTATGGTTAGCATTTGAGTTAGGGTTAGGGTAAGCTTAGGGTTAAAGTTAGGGTTTTGGTTAGCGTTAGCGTTAGCGTTAGCATTAGCTTTAGGGTTAGCATTTGGGTTAGGGTTAGTTTTAGGGTTAGGGTTAGTGTTAGTGTTAGTTTTAGGGTTAGGGTAAGGGTTAGGGTTAGGGTTAGGGGCTAGGGTTAGGGTTAAGGTTAGGGTTAGGGTTAGGGTTAGGGTTAAGGTTAGGGTTAAGGTTAGGGTTAGGGTTAGAGTTAGGGTAAGGGTTAGGGTTAGGGTTAGGGTTAGGGTAAGTTTTAGGGTTAGGGTTAGGGTTAGGGTTAGGGTTAGGGTTAGGGTTAGGGTTAGGGTAAGGGTAAGGGTAAGGGTTAGCTTTAGGTTTAGGTTTGGGTTAGGGTTAGGGTTAGGGTTAGGGTTAGCGTTAGGGTTAGGGTTAGGGTTAGGGTTAGGGTTAGGGTAAGGGTAAGGGTTAGGGTTAGCGTTAGCGTTAGCGTTAGCGTTAGCGTTAGGGTTATGGTTAGCATTTGAGTTAGGGTTAGGGTAAGCTTAGGGTTAAAGTTAGGGTTTTGGTTAGCGTTAGCGTTAGCGTTAGCATTAGCTTTAGGGTTAGCATTTGGGTTAGGGTTAGTTTTAGGGTTAGGGTTAGTGTTAGTGTTAGTTTTAGGGTTAGGGTAAGGGTTAGGGTTAGGGTTAGGGGCTAGGGTTAGGGTTAAGGTTAGGGTTAGGGTTAGGGTTAGGGTTAGGGTTAAGGTTAGGGTTAAGGTTAGGGTTAGGGTTAGAGTTAGGGTAAGGGTTAGGGTTAGGGTTAGGGTTAGGGTTAGGGTTAGGGTTAGGGTTAGGGTTAGCGTTAGGATTAGCGTTAGCGTTAGCGTTAGCGTTAAGGTTACCATTTTGGATAGGGTTAGGGTAAGGTTAGGGTTAAAGTTAAGGTTTTGGTTAGAGTTAGGTTTAGGGTTAGGGTTAGCGTTAGCGTTAGCGTTAGCGTTAGGGTTAGCATTTGGGTTAGGCTTAGGGTTAGGGTTAGTTTTAGGGTTAGGGGTATCGTTAGGGTTAGTGTTATTGTTAGTTTTAGTTTTAGGGTAAGGGTTAGGGTTAGGGTAAGGGTTAGGTTTAGGTTTAGGTTTGTGTTAGGGTTAGGGTTAGGGTTAGGGTTAGGGTTAGGGTTAGCATTAGGGTTAGGGTTAGGGTTAGGGTTAGCGTTAGCGTTAGGGTTAGGGTTAGGGTTAGGGTTATGGTTAGGGTTAGCGTTAGCGTTCGGTTTAGGGTTAGGGTTAGGGTTAGGGTTATGGTTAGCATTTCAGTTAGGGTTAGGGTAAGCTTAGGGTTAAAGTTAGGGTTTTGGTTAGCGTTAGCGTTAGCGTTAGCGTTAGCATTAGCGTTAGGGTTAGCATTTGGGTTAGGTTTAGGGTTAGGGTTAGTTTTAGGGTTAGGGTTAGTGTTAGTGTTAGTTTTAGGGTTAGGGTTAGGGTAAGGGTTAGGGTTAGGGGCTAGGGTTAGGGTTAGGGTTAAGGTTAAGGTTAGGGTTAGGGTTAGGGTTAGGGTTAAGGTTAGGGTTAGGGTAAGGGTTAGGGTTAGGGTTAGCGTTAGCGTTAGCGTTAGGGTTAGCGTTAGCGTTAGCGTTAATGTTACCATTTGGGATAGGGTTAGGGTAAGGTTAGGGTTAAAGTTACGGTTTTGGTTAGAGTTATGGTTAGGGTTAGGGTTAGGGTTATCGTTAGGGTTAGGGTTAGGGTAAGTGTTAGGGTTAGGGTTAGGGTTAGGGTTAGGGTTAGGGTTAGCATTAGGGTAAGCTTAGGGTTAGGGTTAGTGTAAGGGTTTGTGTTAGGGTTAGGGTTAGTGTTAGGGTTATTGTTAGGGTTATTGTTAGAGTTAGGGTAAATGTTAGGGGTAAGGGTTAAGTTTAGGGTTAGGGTTAGCGTTAGCGTTAGGGTAAGGGTAAGGGTTAGGGTTAGGGTTAGGGTTAGGGTTAGGGTTAGGGTAAGTTTTATGGTTAGGGTTAGGGTTAGGGTTAGGTAAGGGTTAGCTTTAGGTTTAGGTTTGGTTTAGGGTTAGGGTTAGGGTTAGCGTTAGGGTTAGCGTTAGGGTTAGCGTTAGGGTTAGCGTTAGGGTTAGCGTTAGGGTAATGGTAAGGGTTAGGGTTAGGGTTAGGGTTAGCGTTAGCGTTAGCGTTAGCGTTAGCGTTATCGTTAGCGTTAGGGTTAGCATTTGAGTTAGGGTTAGGGTAAGCTTAGGGTTAAAGTTAGGGTTTTGGTTAGCGTTAGCGTTAGCATTAGCATTAGCGTTAGGGTTAGCATTTGGGTTAGGTTTAGGGTTAGGGTTAGTTTTAGGGTTAGGGTTAGTGTTAGTGTTAGTTTTAGGGTTAGGGTAAGAGTTAGGGTTAGGGCTAGGGGCTAGGGTTAGGGTTAGGGTTAGGGTTAGGGTTAGGGTTAGGGTTAGGGTTAGGGTTAAGGTTAGGGTTAGCGTTAGGGTTAGCGTTAGCGTTAGCGTTAAGGTTACCATTTGGGATAGGGTTAGGGTAAGGTTAGGGTTAAAGTTACGGTTTTGGTTAGAGTTAGGGTTAGGGTTAGCGTTAGCGTTAGCATTAGGGTTAGCATTTGGGTTAGGCTTAGGGTTAGGGTTAGTTTTAGGGTTAGGGTTAGTGTTAGTGTTAGTGTTAGTTTTAGTTTTAGTGTTAGGGTTAGTGTTAGTGTTAGGGTTAGGGTTAGGGTTAGGGTTATCGTTAGGGTTAGGGTTAGGGTTAGCATTTGAGTTAGGGTTAGGGTAAGGTTAGGGTTAAAGTTAGGGTTTTGGTTAGCGTTAGCGTTAGCATTAGCATTAGCGTTAGGGTTAGCATTTGGGTTAGGTTTAGGGTTAGGGTTAGTTTTAGGGTTAGGGTTAGTGTTAGTGTTAGTTTTAGGGTTAGGGTAAAAGTTAGGGTTAGGGCTAGGGGCTAGGGTTACGGTTAGGGTTAAGGTTATGGTTAGGGTTAGGGTTAGGGTTAGGGTTAAGGTTAGGGTTAGGGTTAGGGTAAGGGTTAGGGTTAGGGTTAGGGTTAGCGTTAGCGTTAGCGTTAGCGTTAGCGTTAAGGTTACCATTTGGGATAGGGTTAGGGTAAGGTTAGGGTTAAAGTTACGGTTTTGGTTAGAGTTAGGGTTAGCGTTAGGGTTAGCGTTAGCGTTAGCATTAGGGTTAGCATTTGGGTTAGGCTTAGGGTTAGGGTTAGTTTTAGGGTTAGTGTTAGTGTTAGTGTTAGTGTTAGTTTTAGTTTTAGTGTTAGGGTTAGGGTTAGTGTTAGGGTTAGGGTTAGGGTTATCGTTAGGGTTAGGGTTAGGGTTAGGGTTAGGGTAAGTGTTAGGGTTAGGGTTAGGGTTAGGGTTAGGGTTAGCATTAGGGTAAGCTTAGGGTTAGGGTTAGTGTAAGGGTTTGTGTTAGGGTTAGGGTTAGTGTTAGGGTTATTGTTAGGGTTATTGTTAGGGTTAGGGTAAATGTTAGGGGTGAGGGTTAAGTTTAGGGTTAGGGTTAGGGTTAGCGTTAGGGTAAGGGTAAGGGTTAGGGTTAGGGTTAGGGTTAGGGTTAGGGTTAGGGTAAGTTTTAGGGTTAGGGTTAGGGTTAGGGTTAGGGTAAGGGTTAGCTTTAGGTTTAGGTTTGGGTTAGGGTTAGGGTTAGCGTTAGCGTTAGGGTTAGCGTTATGGTTAGCGTTAGGGTTAGCGTTAGGGTTAGGGTTAGAGTTAGGGTAATGGTAAGGGTTAGGGTTAGGGTTAGGGTAAGGGTTAGCTTTAGGTTTAGGTTTGGGTTAGGGTTAGGGTTAGCGATAGCGTTAGAATTAGCGTTAGGGTTAGCATTTGGATTAGGCTTAGGGTTAGGTTTAGTTTTAGGGTTAGGGTTAGGGTTACTGTTAGTGTTAGTGTTAGTTTTAGTTTTAGTGTTAGGGTTAGGGTTAGTGTCAGGGTTAGGGTTAGGATTATCGTTAGGGTTAGGGTTAGGGTTAGGGTAAGTGTTAGGGTTAGGGTTAGGGTTAGGGTTAGGGTTAGGGTTAGGGTTAGCATTAGGGTAAGCTTAGGGTTAGGGTTAGGGTTAGTGTAATGGTTTGTGTTAGGGTTAGGGTTAGTGTTAGGGTTATTGTTAGGGTTATTGTTAGGGTTAGGGTAAATGTTAGGGGTAAGGGTTAAGTTTAGGGTTAGGGTTAGCGTTAGGGTTAGCGTTAGCGTTAGGGTAAGGGTAAGGGTTAGGGTTAGGGTTAGGTTTAGGGTTAGGGTAAGTTTTAGGGTTAGGGTTAGGGTTAGGGTTAGGGTTAGGGTAAAGGTTAGCTTTAGGTTTGGGTTTGGGTTAGGGTTAGGGTTAGGGTTAGGGTTAGGGTTAGCGTTAGGGTTAGGGTTAGGGTTAGGGTTAGGGTAAGGGTAAGGGGTTAGGGATAGCGTTTGCGTTAGCGTTAGCGTTAGCGTTAGCGTTATGGTTAGCATTTGAGTTAGGGTTAGGGTAAGCTTAGGGTTAAAGTTAGGGTTTTGGTTAGCGTTAGCGTTAGCGTTAGCATTAGCTTTAGGGTTAGCATTTGGGTTAGGTTTAGGGTTAGGGTTAGTTTTTAGGGTTAGGGTTAGTGTTATTGTTAGTTTTAGGGTTAGGGTAAGGGTTAGGGTTAGGGTTAGGGTTAGTGGCTAGGGTTAGGGTTAAGGTTAGGGTTAGGGTTAGGGTTAGGGTTAAGGTTAGGGTTAAGGTTAGGGTTAGGGTTAGAGTTAGGGTAAGGGTTAGGGTTAGGGTTAGGGTTAGGGTTAGGGTTAGGGTTAGGGTTAGCGTTAGGGTTAGCGTTAGCGTTAGCGTTAAGGTTACCATTTTGGATAGGGTTAGGGTAAGGTTAGGGTTAAAGTTACGGTTTTTGTTAGAGTTAGGTTTAGGGTTAGGGTTAGCGTTAGCGTTAGCGTTAGGGTTAGCATTTGGGTTAGGCTTAGGGTTAGGGTTAGTTTTAGGGTTAGGGTTAGCGTTAGGGTTAGTGTTATTGTTAGTTAGTTTTAGTTTTAGGGTAAGGGTTAGGGTTAGGGTAAGGGTTAGGTTTAGGTTTAGGTTTGTGTTAGGGTTAGGGTTAGGGTTAGGGTTAGGGGTTAGGGTTAGCGTTAGCGTTAGCGTTAGGGTTAGGGTTAGGGTTAGGGTTTAGCGTTAGCGTTAGGGTTAGGGTTAGGGTTTAGGGTTAGGGTTAGCATTTGAGTTAGGGTTAGGGTAAGCTTAGGGTTAAAGTTAGGGTTTTGGTTAGCGTTAGCGTTAGCGTTAGCATTAGCGTTAGGGTTAGCATTTGGGTTAGGTTTAGGGTTAGGGTTACTTTTAGGGTTAGGGTTAGTGTTAGTGTTAGTTTTAGGGTTAGGGTTAGGGTAAGGGTTAGGGTTAGGGTTAGGGGCTAGGGTTAGGGTTAGGGTTAAGGTTAGGGTTAGGGTTAGGGTTAGGGTTAAGGTTAGGGTTAGGGTAAGGGTTAGGGTTAGGGTTAGGGTTAGCGTTAGCGTTAGGGTTAGCGTTAGCGTTAGCGTTAAGGTTACCATTTGGGATAGGGTTAGGGTAAGGGTTAGGGTTAAAGTTACGGTTTTTGGTTAGAGTTAGGGTTAGGGTTAGGGTTAGCGATAGCGTTAGCATTAGCGTTAGGGTTAGCATTTGGGTTAGGCTTAGGGTTAGGGGTTAGTTTTAGGGTTAGGGTTAGGGTTAGGGGTTAGGGTTAGGGTTAGGGTTAGGGTTAGTTTTAGGGTTAGGGTTAGGGTTACTGTTAGTGTTAGTGTTAGTTTTAGTTTTAGTGTTAGGGTTAGGGTTAGTGTCAGGGTTAGGGTTAGGATTATCGTTAGGGTTAGGGTTAGGGTTAGGGTAAGTGTTAGGGTTAGGGTTAGGGTTAGGGTTAGGGTTAGGGTTAGCATTAGGGTAAGCTTAGGGTTAGGGTTAGGGTTAGTGTAATGGTTTGTGTTAGGGTTAGGGTTAGTGTTAGGGTTATTGTTAGGGTTATTGTTAGGGTTAGGGTAAATGTTAGGGGTAAGGGTTAAGTTTAGGGTTAGGGTTAGCGTTAGGGTTAGCGTTAGCGTTAGGGTAAGGGTAAGGGTTAGGGTTAGGGTTAGGTTTAGGGTTAGGGTAAGTTTTAGGGTTAGGGTTAGGGTTAGGGTTAGGGTTAGGGGTTAGGGTTAGGGTTAGGGTAAAGGTTAGCTTTAGGTTTGGGTTTGGGTTAGGGTTAGGGTTAGGGTTAGGGTTAGCGTTAGGGTTAGGGTTAGGGTTTAGGGTAAGGGTAAGGGTTAGGGTTAGCGTTTGCGTTAGCGTTAGCGTTAGCGTTAGCGTTATGGTTAGCATTTGAGTTAGGGTTAGGGTAAGCTTAGGGTTAAAGTTAGGGTTTTGGTTAGCGTTTAGCGTTAGCGTTAGCATTAGCTTTAGGGTTAGCATTTGGGTTAGGTTTAGGGTT